>NC_056732.1:1196961359-1197261359 GCF_019279795.1 Protopterus annectens
CCTTCGCCTGGCATCTTACATTACTGCATCCTGCAGGCACATGGCATATGATGCATTTTATCTGCAGCCGCAGTTATGCTACCTCTGTACTTGGCTGTGCTATTTCGGTTCTTTGCTCTTTGCATTTCTACTACATCCCCTATTATCTTTGCTCTCATATGCCTCCCCTTTCCCGTTCTGCAGGAGTCTGCATGCAGACTTATCAGCTGCCGGCATTTGCCCTTCCTGCATTAATTGGTGTTAATTGCTCGTTACGGATACATTTACACTGCTTCCGCATTTCCCCGTATTCTCCGCATTACCTTCCTATATCCCTGGTTGTTGTCGGTGAGGGCGCCACATGACTGGTTTCGGGAACGTAGTCATCCTCGTGCACATGCATTTGTACGCAAGATTCTGTACTGTCAGCGCATCTATTTCCTAACACGCCAGTCCTGATGCTGTCATGTGCATTGTACAGCCCAGATTTGCTGTCCTCCAATATCCTTCCTCCTACAGTGGCACACCCTCTGTGGTTGACATGTATCTCGTAGGCCACTCCTCGGTGTCGTACCGCTTACGCCGCTTGCTCCATCCTTACGCTGGCGCCTTTTTGCGATTCACTATTATCTGCCTCATTTGCATGGAATTGACTACTAATACCTGGTTACGGCGCGGGACACCGCCATCACTCCTTGACAACCATTGCGCTGGGGTTGCAGCTTTACATACATACTATGGTGTGTGGTGGCTGTGCAGCTGATTTGTGTTCTAATGCTCTTTTCGACATTGTCATATTATTTCATTGCTTTACAACTTCTGTGCACATATCCCGGGGGTCTGCTGTTCTTTCTACGTACGTGCCATTTATGTCATTTTTTACATTTTGTGCATATTTTCTTTGGACATTCTCGGTGCCTTTCCACATTGGCATATTGCACCTATATGATACCTGACATTGACAGCTTTCCGGTACTCCTCCGGTATGGTTGGGTAAATGTAAACGGTTTTTGGTTTACATTGCCGTGTCCTTACGCTACGCCTGCGCCACTTCGTGGATCGCTATTTGCCCTCATTTGCATGGTGCAATACCGCACACAGTGTGTTTTGCATACCTACGCCGGGGGCGGGACGTCGCGACGGTAGTGCACGTGGAATTCATTCATACCTGAATCGCTAAACAGCCATATTTGGCGTTATAACGCCGACGCTATGCTGGCGCCTGGCGCAAGGTTCATGAATCCCGGGGTATGTCTATTTGTAGCCCTCAGTACTGCTTTAGTAGTTTTTCAAATGTGTTTATTTTATCTTTCAAAGTTGTATTGCTAGTCACATTCATCTAATTTTTGCCCACATTGAATTTAATACTGGCTTTAAACAATTATTTCAAGTTCATAGAAACCTAACCTTGACCCAAAGATGGACACGCTGCATTATTGAGTGTGCTAGATTATTTCTATTTGTTGTTTCTCCTCCATTCTGAGGCAATGTCCAAGTATCCTTAGCCACTGTGTTGTTGGCAGTACCAGTGCAACCTAACCAGTGCAACCTTGTTGGGGGTGAATCAGCCACTTTGCTAACCAAACAGTTCATTTCAGCAGACATCTAAGATAACAGTCCCATCAATATCAATTAATCAGAAGGAGATGACGGGATGGCCTCTCTTTACCCTGAGCCAGTAATCAGGGATCCTCAATCCTCATCAATGACACCAGTGAGAGAAAGTCGCTTCTTCTATTTTCAGCTTTTCCAGGTTAGGGGTCACCACATCGGATCACCTATCCGCTCATGATTGACAGTAGAGTTTTAAGGTGTCAAGTTGCCAGCCCAGCGCCCAACCTTCCACAGAAGGCACACACATGCACACACTCACACCTATGGCCAATGTAGAGTGTTCAATCCACCTATAGCATGTCTTTGGGATGTGGGAGGAAACCGGAGTACCCAGAGGAAACCCACGCAACCACAGGGAGGAGATGCAGACTCTGCACCAAAGGCACCCCAGCCGAGGATTGAACCAAAGAACCTCTTGCTGTGAGGTGACAACACTAACCGCTGCACCACCATGGTTGCCCTGGGTGAGAGACAGTCACTAAAAACAGGAATTGATTTACATAGTATTTTAAGCTGTAGCTCTCTGCATCAAGCACAGTTTTCCCCAAGAGCACACAGGGAACACAATCCTGACCTGGGACTGGACTCTCTGTCTCTCCAGATGCCAACCCAGACTCACTTTGGAGCATTGTGTCCCAGTTCTTGATAGCTGACACACCCACACCTGGGTTTTTGATTTTCATGCACACACACTCCTGGGAAAAGCTGGTACATATTTGCTAACTGTAGCCCTTCTGCCCAGACTATAATGTAACTTTTCTGCCAACAGTAAACCACTGTCAGTCTTTTACAAGGGTATCTAATTATACAGAGTAAAATCAATACTAACATAAACGGTAGAGTGTAACCAAAATAGCCAGTCTTTCTGAAGTGGCCAAGGCATCACTAAAATAAGCACACGTGCTCTCAAGATGGTAAAAGTATTCTCTACAAGGCCAGTCACAATGAAAGGTATAAAAATGCTTAATAATAAATAATAAAATAGAACATAAAAGAATACTGAATATCTAAGTACAATAAATACGAGAGTTTCAATCACAGTAGAAACAAAAATAACACAGCTGGCCAGATTCTAACAGATGAAAAAAACAATACTTAATCTCACTGTACTTCCTAACTGTCTGAAGAATAACTGTTCCCTGGCTAACTTAATTAATACAGCAAGGCAAGATTAGCTGCTGAGATGCATACTTCCACAAGGCAAGGTGATGATCTTCCAACTAAATGAACTGAACTCGGCGACTTAACTAATTGTGATAGATCTTTATTTATATATCAGGTTCCAAAAGAAAAGAGAACAAAACAAACTGCTGTGAGAGTTCCATCCTCTCAGTGCAGGTTATGGAATGACATCACATTTGATCATCTGACTCTGGTACAATGCACACTCAGAGCTTTGCTAAGATCTGTTGCAGTATTTGAAAATTATAGAACAATTTCAAAAACTTCTACTCATCTTCCAGAATTCTTTGTTTAAACAAATACATTTAATATGTTACAATAACACTGTTGACACATTTTTAATACAAGCATCTGTACAAGTCAGTGTGATAATCAAATGACACAAAATAATTTACAAAACTCCAGCTAACTATGCTTCCATATGTTACAAATGCACTTCACTATACTTTCTGGCATAGATGGCAATAACTCACATCGTCATAGAGGGTATTGTCTGTAATACATGCAGAGTTATGTCTTTATATAAATCCAGGATCATCCTTCTAGCTAAGGTCAATTGCAAACACCCCAAAAAAACATAAATCCCCAACAGCTTGTAAACTATTAAGCAAAAATGCTGTTTCTGAAAGAGTATCCACTTTGTTTACTAAAATGTTTAGCATCATCACTACAAACCATTGACCACAACAAGAAATTTAAAAAATAACTCATCACATTTTTGTTTATTGGACTGAGCCTGTTATTTCAAATGTGATGGAACTGAGTCATGAATGTGAAAAGCTGTCTGATTCATTCCTAAGAGATAGAATTGTTTGTAGTATGAAAATAATAAACCAAGATGCAAAATTTCATCAGAGTCTGAGTTAACTCTTGAAAAAAAACAATGAATGTGTGTATGTCATCAGACCCTAACTTACTATCAGAAAATCTAATCTTGAAGGGGCACTCTTCTTTTTACAGCCTGCAGACAGTTTTGCTTTTTGTTTTTGAGTCATTTTCAATTAAACTAGTAGTATCTGTGTTTTGGCTATTGGTTTTACTGCATTGGTCTGTCGCTGGTCTTGTTTTGCTTGCTGTTTTAGAAGAAGCCAGGAGTATTTCTCCTGTGTGGAATGCAGACAGTATTTTAAATTCTGGAATTTAACCTGGTAAATAAATTGAAAAACTGGGAGTTGCATCTGAGTCGGTTATCATCTGTTTATTCCTCTGAGCTTGGATCTGGCTGGGATTCTAACAGTGTCTCAACATTAGCTAAAGCACAACAGTCAGGTCAGATGCTTGTCTAAGATCATAAGTTATACTTATTTTCATCCCATTTAACATTCCAGTTATTCTCATTAGAGATAATATATAAGTATTGATCATAGGATGGGTAAGGCCAATCTCTAACTAAATGGGATATGTTATTTTGAACACAAAAAGGGAAACTGGCTAGGCTTAAAACGGTCCACAGGGGCAGCTAGCCTAGTAGTTACCTGTGAACCTATGAACTTTTATGTATTCTCTTGACCTGATTTATGTTTTGCTGAATTTAGTGAGTAATACCACTTGCATTTTTTTAGAAGTGCTTTTGTGTGAGTATAATTGTAATAAAATAAAAGGAGGGGGAAAAACTACAGGAAAAATTAAGGCTGCTTTAATATTTATTTATTTGTCTTTGTTGACCAGGTAAGTCTGACTAGACATTGTCCCTTTTCAGCAGAAGCCATGAGAGAAAACCTCCAGTACATTTACAGTTTTAAGATACATATTAATGTTACAATTTTCTTTATGCAGTTTCTTACAGAAATAATAGGTGATTTACATTAGATTTACAGAGTAGTTCAGTGTACATATGATATACTATATCAAGTTGAAGATATTTGTATCAAGAGGAGGTTTTCATTAGTAGATAAAAGGAGAAAAAAACATTTTCTGATGTATATAACCAAAGTACCGATACACATAGGTTCATAGCTTGGTACTAGGCTATCGGCCCTAGGACCTATACAAGCCTAGCCATAACAATTCCCTGGCTATTTCTTCCCACAATATTTACTTCCCTAGACCCCTGTCTAGCAGGGTGACTGACATGATCCCCAGGGTGAATTTCCTATATCCCATCCAATCTTCAAGGTTTCTTTTGAAGAGGGCCAAAGAGGTGCTCTGCTTGACATGTATGGGCAGTCTATTCCAGCATCTGGGGAGTCTCTGGGTCAGGAACCTATCCCTCCAGCAAGTTTTGTTCATTGTGATGACAAGGTTTAGATTCCCGGAGTGTGTGTCTCTGAGGGATTGGGATTTCTTTAAGTATAGCATGTCCAACAGCTCTGGGTTTGACATGACCTTGTATGTTAAGCAGAGATCGCCTCTGAGTAGACAATATGTGACAAAGTATAGCTGGAGTCTTTTTAGACTGTCAGCATAGGGAATCTGCTTTAGGCCTGTGATTCTTTTAGTGAGGTATTTCTGCGGCCTTTCCAGTTGTTGCAGATATCTTGAGATGTACATACCAAACGGGGCATTGTATTCTATAATGGGTCTAATGAGGGAGGAGTACAGTGGGACAATGACCTCCTTTCTTCTGCATGAAAAGTCCTTAGTGATGAGGTGTGCCACATAGAAGGATTTTCTGACTGTTGTGGTGATGTGGTTATCGAAGGTGAGACCACTGTCCACATGTGTCCTTAATTCTCTTATCACACTTTTGGTGTTTAGTGTACTGCCACCTATGTGGTAATTCATGGGTACATGTTTTTTTCCAAAGGGGATAACTATACATTTCTTGGCACTCAGCTTGAGCCCATGGCTCTGGCACCAAGCATCTGCTTCTGTAAGGCCCTTTTTTAGAATATCCACATAATTTGGTGATTCAATAATGGCTCCCAGTTTGCAGTCATCTGCGAACTTTGTTAGCCAGAGTCCCTTAATGTTGGCCTGTACTTCAGAGAAGTAGATGCCAAACAAGAGCGGTCCCAGGACTGAACTCTAAGGTACTCCACTTGTCACTTGTCTGGAGCTGGTTTTGGAGTTGGCTACTTTTACAGTGTGGGTTTTGTCAGTAAGCCAGTTGGCAACCCATCGAGTGATGTAGGGATTAATGCCTATGATTCCAGAGTGAGGGATGGTGTCTAAGGCCTTGGCGAGGTCCAGATAGGCTGTCTGGACCACCTTACCCTCGTCCACAGCTCTGGAGACTGATTCAAAGAAGGCAGTCAGGTTCAGGAGACAAGATCGGCCCTTCACAAACCCAAACTGGATGGTGTCCAGTGTTTGAAGGTTGCCAATATCTTTATTTATAAGTTTCTTTATAATACATTCCATGGCTTTGCAGATCAGGGTGATCAGACTGATGGGGCAGTAGTTTGCAGGATCCAAGGTGGATCCCCCCTTGTAGAGTGGGATAACTGTAGCTGTGCACCACTCAGTGGGCATGAAGCCTGAGGAGAGGCTATGATTAAACATGACACTTAGGTGAGGTGCCAGTTCATATTGTAGTTCATGTAGTACACAGCCCTGGATGTCATCTGTTCCCATGGATGCTGTATTCTTAGCTTTGGAGAGTGTGTTTTATTACCTGTGCGGCCATTATTACCAGAATTTGGTAATATTTTAGTATTGAGATGGGTCCTTTAGGGGGTGAGAGGGGGGTGAAGCTGGCACTGAATCAATCTTCCCGGATATTGGCAATATCCTTGGAATCAGTATATTTAATGCCATCCTGTTGTAGCTCAGAGCGGATCTGAGCATTGCCATTTAGATTCTTGACATAGCTATAGAATGCCTTGTGGTTGTCTTTGGAATCTTTGGCAATTTTACTTTCGTAATTAGCTTTGGAGGATTTTATGAGGGATCTCAGTGTCTTAATGAGGCTGATAAGGGAGTTTTTTGCATCCTGGGATTTTCCTTTTTCTGCAACAGTTTCTTCCTTTTGTTGTAAAGTTTGTTTATGGCAGACGACCACCAGATTGGCTTCCTTTTTTTGGAGGAGAGTGCCTTGGTTCTATTTGGGATGGCACAATTCATGCATGAGTGGATGTGCTCATACAGAGCCTTAGTGTAGGATTCAGCAGTCAAACTTTCAGTTCCCGTCTGCATGGGTGTCATGAAATTTGTCACTTCTGACTTGAGTAGCATGAAGTTGGCTTTGGAGAAGTTTTTTTACAGAGGTTTCCTTACTGGGGGGGGGGGCAGAGGGATGTGGATGTCAAGGGTGATTAGCTTATGGTCAGACCTGAACACCGAGGGGGTGACCGTAGATGTTGAGCATCGATTTCCCATATTGGTAATGACCAGGTCTAGGATACTGGAGCCCCTGGTGAGGACTATAGATTAGTTGATCCAGGGAATTGGAATTTATGAATTCCAAGAACCATTGGGCAAAGGTGTTGGTACAAGACTAGTTTTCCCAGTTAATGGCAAGTAGTTAAAATCACCCAGTATTAGGGTGTTTGGTTGTATCTTAATATTTTCCAGTATGTTTAGAAAGGTGTAGTGAGAATCTTGAGGCATGTTGGGGGATCTGTAGCAAGCCACAGTTTGGATTGCAGTCTTACCTAGTTTTAATTGTACCTGGAGAATTTCAGACACGTTGTGTTGGGAAACTAGCCTGGTGGTGTGAATATCCTTGGTAAATATGGACACTCTTCCACCTTTAGTGTTTCAGTCCTGGTTTGGTGGCCGAAAAGTGTGGTAAGAGTTGTTGCCTGGTATTGCAGGGGTGCTTTCTGGAGCCTTGAACCAGGTCTCAGTTACTGTGCAGATATCAATCAATGTTCTCCATTTTTAGGAGTGCCTTGAGAGAGTGCATTTTGTGGTTTAGACTTCTAGCATTGAGTAGCATTACCTTCATATTTTGCATGTTTGTACCTGTTACAGTGGTGGTTTTGTCCTTTGAACTTTACCTAAAAAAGGCACTATAAGGGGTGGCAAGAGCCTTAGCCAGTAACCTGAATCCCAGGGGCGACAGGTGCAGACCACCTCTGGCAAAGCATCCTGGTCTGTCAGTCATGTTGTCCCAGGCAGACAGATACTGGATCCCCTTTGAATGACACCAGAAGCTTAGCCAATTGCTGAAGTAAATCATTTTGTCCTTATACTGTGGTATCATTTTGGGTGAAGGCAGGATGCTACTCAGGGCTAGGGTCATACCTGCCCAGGTCACATGATCTGAGAAGTGTGGATTTATGTTTATAGAGTAAAGTGTCAAGTTATCTATAGACATTCCAATGAGAAAGGAAAAGAGTATGTTAATGGTGTTAGTAGAGAAGTAGGAAAAAGAAAATATGTTATTAGTGTTAGTAGACAGGTTGGAGAAAAATGAGTAGGGGAGTTATGTTATTGGTGCTGGTATTGAGGTAAGAGTTATGTTATTGTTGCTAGTGATGATGTAAGGGTTATGCTATTGGTGTTGGTAGTGAGGTAAGAGGAGGATGGGTATGGATTATGTGTTAATGTTGTTAGTAGAGAGGACATCGTTGTTTCAGGGAAAAGCTGAGATATTTGTAGGAATTGCAAGGCATGAGTGAGAGGAAAGTTAAAGCTGAGGTGAGTTCAATTGGAAAGAATAAGAGATAAGAAGACTGAGGGAGTCCTTATGGTGCATTTTATTCAGGGAAGAGAGAGACAGGAGCATAACCAGAAGTGACTGATATGCTGACTAGGGAGTGCTTTAAAGTTTGAAAGATTTTCTGTTAGTTTCACTTGGGTGAGGATGCTGTTCCAGAGTTTAGAGACATAGTGGGAGCACATTGAATGTTGAGTTTTATGCCCTTTCTATAAGTAGTAGAAGTTGTTTGTTAAAATGGAGGTCTTCTGGAGGGAAGTAGCAGTGTAGGGTAGTGATGGACAGTTTTCTGTGTAGTGGATAAGTTTAAATGCAATAATCAAGTGTATGCAGATAAGGTAGTTGGGGAGTTCTAGACAAATGAGTTATTTTAGAGCTTGGGTGAGGTGAGCTCTGTATGAAAGGTTGGTAGCAAACAGCTTTCTTGTTGTAGAATAATGTTACTTTTGTTATTTGTGCAGTGTTTAGGTTAGTGGGAGAGGTATACAATAGGGATGGAAGTAAATACGCTGAGGCTAGGGTTGTCCTTGTTGTATCTGTAAGGTAGGCTTTAGCCCTGTAGTGAGAGCCTAATTTCTGATGTGTTTTTGTAATAGACCATTGAATATGGTCCACTGTGAGTTTAATTTTTTCTAGGAGATTGGTTTGGGATTCTATTTCAGTTTTGGTATTGTTGGCAGATATAATGTTAAAGGATTGCTTTTGACTAAGGTATGATTTTGAGGTGAGGAGTATCATATTTGTCTTACTGGGAATAAGTAGTAAGTTCTGATTTTTTTAGCCATTGTTCACCTGCAGAGAAAGTGTTTTAGGTGTTGTCTTGCAGTGTGGATAAGGATGGTGCTGCACAAATCAAAGATGAATTGTCAGTGAATTATGCTATATCGGCTGGGTGGGTGATGGTATTACACTTATCATTGAAGATGTTGAAGAGAAGGGGGTCCAGTAATGACCAATAATGATATCTGTGTGACTGCAAACATTGCTGTAGTAAGGAAGATGTTTGCTGCCATTTCACAGCCTGTTCCCTATGGAAGAGGTAGCTAATGAACCAAGAGAGTGAGGGATAGGAGAGTTCAAAATCTATGAGAAGTTGGAGTGATACAGTACTGAATGCCTTTGCTATGTCTAAGAAGAGAGCAGGCACAAGTTTGCCATCATCTCTATACTAGTTGATGATACTGGTGAATTTCACGAGTGCTGTTGCGCTATGGTCAGGAATGAAACCATGGTCTGTGTTTGAAAGTTTTTTATTACAAAAACAAGGTTGTGCATCAGCTGTGAGTGGATGTGTTTCTATAGAATTTTTAACACTGGTGACAAGATGGCAGTTGGTTTGTAGTTATTCAAATCTGTTGATAGCCCTACTTTGTTGGTATTATGGTATCTGGTGTTATGTAGGATTGATTCCAAGTAAGAAGAACACATTTTTCTGATATGGACCTGTTCATAGGTTCATAGGTGTGTACTAGGCAAATGGCCTTATAGCCTTTACAAGCCTAGCCCATAGGATTACCCTGGCATCGTGCCACCCAAACTTAGTTCCTAGTACCTCTGTCGAGTAGAGCCACTGGAGTGATCTCTGGGGTGAACTTTCTATTTTCCATCCACTCATCAAGATTTTTATTGAAGAGGGCCAGTGAGGTGCTCTGCTTGACATGTATGGGAAGTCTAATTTTGATTATATGATTATAAAGAGCTATGGCATCAGCACTGAGTTGAGGATAGCCTGTTGGGAGTAGGTCAGGGGCTAAAGTGGTTGGCTTTAGATTGAGTAGCAACATTTTTACTGTGGAAGTAGATGCAGGGCTAAATTTGAATAGCTGTGAATGGTTGGAATAAGTGTTCGGTAGTGTAAGAGGTGTGCTAGTTTCATAGTTGGCTAAGGACTCTATTATTTGTATGAAATAAGAGTTAAATTGCAATGAAGTAGTGTCTTTGTCACTGTTGATGAATAGGAATGATATTGTTTTCCCTGGGTGGAGACGTTTATTTAAGGTTGACCAGAAGCCTTTTGGGTTGTTTTGGTGTTTATGTCGAAGGTTGGTATGGATGTTTTGTTTGTGTATTTTTATGTGGTACTTTGTGAGTTTCCTAAGGGGTCTGAAATGAGGACTGAGTTATATTTTTATACCAGTTCTTCCTTGCATTATCTCTATGAAACATAAGTTCTTTGCTTCTCTACTTTGCCAAGGTGTTGGGTTACATTTATTCTTTTATTGCATAGTGGAGCTAGGTTGTTGATGGTCTGTAGGAAGATATTTTTGAAGTGAGAGACTGCATTATTTAAGGTCATGGGTTTTAGTAAATTACACTTGTATCAGTTTAGAGAGTTTACAAAGGTTTTTCTATTGAATTGTATGGTGTTACGCATTTGGTAGCAGATACACTTTTTGTTCTGGTATTGGTAACTTTTAACTGCATTGATCATTTAAAATATTTGGTAAGCTTCCTGTACTATTAATGTTATTAGGTGTATTTGAAAGAATCCAGTCTAGGGTTGTGTCTGTTATTTTTGTTGAGTTTAGTTGTGCAGCTGATTAGTTGGGTAAAGCAGCATAGGTTAATTGACTTGGTAGGGTTGCTGTTGTTTATTTGTTGACAATCTATGTTGAGGTCACCTAATATTATTGTTTTGCGTTGGATGTTGTGGGAGAGCCAACAAAGAATGTTTTTTTGTTCTGAAGTGATGCTGTGGTTGGGTAGAATATAGATGGGAGAGACATCAATGGATATGCAGGGAGTGATTTTAAGGAGTGTAGTTAATAGCTCAGCACTACAAATGCTGTTGTCTCTTCAGGATAATGAAGTTGTTTTTGTACAGGATATCAAGACTGACTGCTCTTTTGTTTTGTCTGCCAAGCCTGACTATGTTGTAGCCAGGAAGAGTGATTTCATTGTCACTTATCTCTTTTTTTATCCAGAAATCTGTAGCTACTACTATATCTGTGTAGTAGGTAGGTAGGAAGTGTAAACATCATGGATTTTGTTGCATATAATTCTTATGTTCATGTTTAAGATGAAATGAATGGATTTGAAGCTGTTTTGTGGGGCATTTGTTGAGGTATGTGGGACTAAATTGGTTGTTGGGTTGGATATTTGTTGTGTGAGACCTGGATTAGGATGGATGTCTCCACTGGTTTGTAGTTTGGAGTATGTGTAGTTACTAGTGTGTGACCGCTTAATTATTAATTTAGTTTTATGGGAGTTGTAGTGTGTATTTTGAATTGCTTGAGGTATCTGTAAAGAAAGAAATCTGAGGAGGTTACTTGATAGGGGTGGGGGGATATATATAGAGTGATGGGTCTATAAGTGTTCTACAGTTGAATGTGTGTCTGTGGGAGTAGTATCAAAGATTAGAGGTGGTATTTGGTAGATGGTTAGGTGGGAAAATAGATCTACTATGGACAGCAATAGTACTTGTTTAAGTAGCATGTTGACTGCATGTTAGAGGTGGATTGCTGGTACTATGCTGACAGGAGATGATAGAGTGGAGGTGAAGGGTGTCTCTAGTGGTAGATTTTGGTTGTTGTTGCATGTGTTAGCAATTGATGTGAGCCTAATACAGTTGCATAAACAGAAGATTAGTACCTACGTCTCTATCTTGCTAGATTAGTCTATATATTTGTCATGGTTTGGTGGGGGGGGGGGGGCTATACCACAATGGTATTTGAAGCACAGACATTGTTTTCATCTGATTCTGTCAAGTTCCAATGTTGTTATGCTAATAGAATCCTCTCTTGAATTATTTGCAGTATAGGTATACATAGGCATTCAGCATTTAAAACATGGTATAAAACTATTTTTTAGGGGAAGTGGGGATAATATTTTGTCCAACAAAGAGTACTTTATGACCCATCTTCAAAATTATAAATGAAATGTTAAGGCTATAAGTGATCCAGCAAAAAGGTAAATGCCCACAGAGTAGTGTTTAATTATGCTACCAGTAATCCTGATAAGTTAGCTTTTGTGCTGCATTTTTCAGTTCTATATTTCGGGTATATAGTATAAACAAATCATCAAGATGATGGCTTATAAATAAGCTGGACACACATATTGCTTTAGGAGAACAAAAAGAGAATGAGGTCACACTATTACAAAGAGCTGTAATGTAGAGGACTGTAAGAAACTGCAGAAAAGTGTGGAAACATTGATCTCAGAACTGGTGCAGTGACCCAGTCAAGGTCAAATATTTCTGCATTGTGTCTGAAACTTGAGCATAGGTAGACATTTTGCCTTTATGCTCAGTATACAAAGTTTGCATTCCCACATACTTCACGACTCATCAGCAGCCCCTAACCCCAGTTTAGAAAGCACATCTTCTCTGATTTATTTGCCATAAATAATTTAGTTAGCACAGTTCAAAATAAACATCACTTATCAGTGGAACAGCATGGGTGACTGCAGGAGATGGTCCAGCATGGATGAAAGGAGCAGCAATGTGGGACTTTAGAGTGTGATTTGGAAAGATTTGGCTATACCCTTCTGTTAGAATTTATAGTTCATGAAGCAGTTGGTTTGCACATTTGTGTAGGAAATTTTCATATATTCACTAATGCAGTAGTTTACAGCTATGTGAAGCTGGTGTTTAGCATTATGGACAATAGTCAGTTAAGTCAAGCATGCAGAATTCACTTGCAGTCACTCTGAAATGCATAATGCAAACAAAATATGATCTTATTATGTTTCACTAGATATCTTTGGACAAAAGATGGCATAGATTGTTGTTAGGCAGCAGGTCTTTTTTGGATAAGAAACATTTTTACAAGTGGGGGTATCACAGAGATTTCTACTTTCAGCATGTTACTTGGTTCTTTTATAAAGCTGAATATAAGTTATAATTAGAACTGCAGTGCAAGGAGAAGCTTGTTTTTTTATACTTGATTTTGACTAATATTTCAGTAATGTATTTAAAAAGTAATTTATTTTTTCATGCCTCACAACCTTTTTGTTTCCGTCTAGATATTAAGTAAGCTGTCATGTAGCCAGTGCATTGAAATATTTTTTTCTTCTACACTTCATTTTGTCTTGATTGGGCTCTTGTAATGATGGTTTGGCACCCAGGGCAGCGTATTTAATTAAAGTTCCAGTTGTTGTGTTTTTGAGCATAGCCCCACCCTGTTCTAGTTGGCCACACCCCTTCCCATTGGCCACACCCATTCAGCAGTCTCCTGCAGACCCCCTCTAATTTGAAGTCACCAGCCACCACTGTACTATAGCATTTGTTTTTTTACTTCCCTTCCTTTATATCATTCTTTATATCCCTCTATATTAGCCAAATAGTTTATTAAATGTAATTTGTATTCATTTTCTAGAATGATAATATAATAATATTATAAGATCGGCCAAAAGAGCTTTTTTCTCATTTGCATTTTTCCATTTACATTTGATTGTTTCATGTCCCTGGTTAATATATGTAAATATAAAGCAAATACTTTCTTCCTGTAAGGCTAAATGCTTTAGATACTTTACTGCTGCACTTCACCCTAGCTTGATTTCCTCTTTAAATATTAATGTTGTTTATGGTTTTGGAAACCCAAAAGGCTCAAAATACATATTCAGAAATTCCCAAGTTACTACATCAAGTGGTTTTTGGCATCCAAAGATATTAACAGTAATATATTATTATCATCCAATGTACAATTTTTGATTGTAAGTGTTCTTTTAATATTATCAGATGTTTGCCTACCTTCTATAAACTCACACTAATCAAGGTCTATTATTCCTGCCAATATTTATGCTATTCATTTTTCCATAAACATCATAAACACTTTGAAGGCATGATTCAGAATCACAGTTGGTCTATGACTCTAAAGGACTTTTTCCCTCATTTTGTATTACTACCACTACTGCTTCCTTCCACGTCAAGGACATATCCCCATCCAGAAAAATATTGTCAAAAATTACTACAGAGACTTTTATTGTCTCCTGCTCCATCTCTTTCCTCTCTTCTGTTGGAATGTCTTCACTATCATGAACTTCTCATGTATTCTGATATTTCATTGCTTTTTTAATTTCAATACCCTTTAGTTATGATGTTAATACCCCAGTTCTAATACAGGTGTTCAAGTCCCATGTGCTGGAAAACCACTGTATTAAAGCTAGAGACATGAGTGCCTTGTAGCTCATGCTCAGACTTAAACATGATATTATGCAAGCAGATGTGGGGAGGGAAAGTTGTTTGCATTCAACCTCAATTATGAGCTCAGGCCAGTACCTCTGGGTAGGAAACTGGAGGGCTGCTCTTATGATTAGAGGGCAGGAAGAGGAAGATTTGGAGTTATGATGCAGGAAAGGAGTTTTAGGTTTAGAGAGTGGAAATGAAGATAATTTTAGGGTTAGGGAGTAGTGAGGGAGTTTTAGAGTTAGAGCTCTAGTAGGGCTATGCTTGCTAAGTAGTTATGGGAAATGGAGCTGGTGGAAGTTTGAGCACTTGACTATTCAAGCAAGTGGCAAAAAGTGCCTGATTCACAAGTATATGGCACATAAGTGCTTGTACTAAACCCTAATATATCTATATTTATTTCTGTTAACTGAGAGTGTTTTAATAGCCTGTGTGCTGATATCAGCCTCTAAAGTCTGTCTATGTAGAGTACTACAACATTCATTAATTTTCCTGGGTCTATGTCTACTTTACCATTCTCATAACTACTGATTTTAGCTATCATCCTTTTGACCTTTTGTTGCCTCAGATGTTGACCCAACAATTTTGTTGCTGTGTGGTTATTGCCAGAAATGTTATTTTAAAACCATTGATTTATTATGTTCATTCATCTTTTCTAAGTACTCTTGCATAGGCATTCTAGCTTCATTCAGTTGATCTTCTACCTCTTTTGTTCCACTTATTCATTGTTGCTATTATAAATCCCTTACTTCTTTTAAAGCCCTCTAGACAACTACTGTGACTATTATTCTAGGCTTCAGTTTATAATTATCCTGACTCATTTCAAGCTCTTTACTGCTTAGGTTCAAATCTAATGGCATTTTAGTTAAAGATTGATATATGCTATCATTAAATTGCTTCATTTTTAGAAATATTGTAATGTGTGAATACTTATCAAATTAGACCTTTACTTGTTTACAAAACTTAATGTTAGAGGTGCATGGCCTGACAATATCACTGGACATGTTTTCTTAGTTTGAACTATCTTACTGTATTCTTTCGAAACATAAATTCTATCTCATTTTTCTACAAAATATGTATGTTGTACTTCATTCTGTGTTATTTTCATTATATCAGTAAGCCCACAGACATGCCCATTCATATATTTCTGTTAGTATCTGTCCTCGCGTGGTAGTCCATAGTATACTGGACCTCCAAGGATATTTTCCTTGTATTTGAACCTCCTGCTACTAACATACATTCTTGATGAAAGGCTATAATTTCTCCCATGATATTCTTTATATATCTCACTACTTTTATGAAATATATAATTCTGCAAATATAATTCTGATACCCTGACAGCAACCTCTCACCAAAATAAAACTTCTCTACATGTTCTTTATTTGTTTCTCAATCTTTATTCTTATATGATTTTAATTAAAATAAAGACCCCCCCCCATTTCTACACACTTTCTATTCCGGCAAAGAAATCATCTTTTATACTTTTCTTTACACCACTTCGATGTTCTTTATGATTCATGTGTGCTTCCTGTCGCATTATTATTTGGGCATTACTATTGTAAATATAAGCCAATAACTTCTATTTCTTCCTAACAGGTAGACCATTAGCATTCTGAACCAATAAGTCTATTTGTGCCATATTAAAGCTTTTATGTGATTTTGGTAAACTTATATGTCTCGTCCTTCTCTTTCAGTTGGTCCTACATATTTTGTTCCTATCATATTTTGTGTCACTTTATATGCTTTATGCAGTATTCCATGTGAACTTGATCTTTATTAAAATGCAGAATTTCCTCCCTATCCAACAAATAAATAGCATCTTTTCTTCTTCTTCTTTCGGCTGCTCATGTTAGGGGTCGCCACAGCAGATCAACTGTTTCCATTTCTTCCTGTCCTTTGCATCTTGCTCTGTCACACCAACCACCTGCATGTCCTCTCTCACCACATCCATAAACCTTATCTTAGGCTTTTCTCATTTCCTGTTACCTGGCAGCTTCATCCTTAGCATCTTTTTCCCAATATACTCTGCATCCCTCCTCAGCACATGTCCAAACCAACTTAATCTTGCCTATCTGGCTTTGTCTCCAAACCTTCCAAACTGAGCTGACCTTCTAATATACTTATTCCTAATCCTGTCCATCCTCGTCACACCTAGTGCAAATCTTAACATCTTCAACCCTGCCACGTCAAGGTCTGACTCCTGCCTTTTTGTCAATGCCACTGTCTCCAACCCATATAACATAGCTGGTCTCACTATTCTCTTGTAGACCTTCCCTTTCACTCTTACTGGTACTCGTCTGTCACAAATCACTCTTGACACTCTTCTCCATCCACTCCATCCTGCCTGTACTCTCTTCTTCACCTCTCTTCCACACTCACCATTACTCTGAACTGTTGATCCCAAGTATTTAAACTCATCCACCTTCACCACCTCTACTCCCTGCATCCTCACCATTCCTCTATCCTCCCTCTCATTCACACACATATATTCTGTCTTAGTCCTGCTGACCTTCATTCCTCTTCTCTCTAGAGCATATCTCCACCTCTCCAGGGTCTCCTCCACCTGTTCCCTACTTTCACTACAGATTACAATGTCATCTGCAAACATCATAGTCCACGGGGACTCCTGTCTGATCTCATCTGTCAACCTGTCCATCACCATTGTAAATAAGAAAGAGCTCAGAGCTGATCCTTGATGTAATCCCACCTCCACCTTAAATGCATCCATCACTCCCACCGCAGACCTCACCGCTGTCACACTACCCTTGTGCATATCCTATCCCACTCTCACATACTTCTCTGACACTCCCGACTTACTCATACAATACCACAACTCCTCTCTAGGCACTTTGTCATATGCTTTCTCTAAATCCACAAAGACACAATGCAACTCCTTCTGACCTTCTCTGTACTTCTCCATCAATACTCTCAGAGCAAATATCGCATCTGTAGTACTCTTTCTTGGCATGAAACCATACTGCTGATCACTAATCATCACCTCCCTTCTTAACCTAGCTACCACTACTCTTTCCCATAACTTCATGCTGTGACTGATCAATTTTATCCCTCTGTAGTTACTACAGCTCTGCACATCACCCTTATTCTTAAAAATCGGTACCAAAACACTTTTTCTCCATTCCTCAGGCATCCTCTCACTTTCCAAGATTTCTTTAAACAATCTAGTTAAAAACTCCACTGCCATTTCACCTAAACACCTCCGTGCTTCCACAGGTATGTCATCTGGACCAACAGCCTTTCCGTTCTTCATCCTCTTCATAGCTATCCTTACTTCCTCTTTGCTAATCCACTGCACTTCATGATTCATTATCTGCACATCATCCAACCTTCTCTCCTTCTCATTCTCTTCATTCATCAGCCCCTCAAAATACTCTTTCCATATGCTCAACACACTCTCCTCGCTTGTGAGTACGTTTCCCTGATTATCCTTTATCACTCTTACCTGCTGCACATTTTTCAAGGTATCATAGCTGATGCAAACAGCAGTATACAAATAATTCTTCCTGCCCTCTCTAACATCACTCATCTTTGCCTTTGAGTTAGAGAACAGCTATTTCAACTTACTGATCTGTTTACTCCCTTTGCCTGTAGCATTTTATTTCTGAAAATGTCCTTCTATCCTCGTGTTATAAACAGGCAAGCAATCTGCATTCTTTCATATTCATTTCTACAGGCTGAATTACACACTCTCACACACACACACACACACACACACACACACACACACACACACACACACACACACACACACACACACACAAAACAACACAGCAATACAGAGAAACCCTTCACGTAGACACTGTTGGAATCATAAGAAGTGAAAGGAAAGTATTAGCTTCCATTTGTGATGTGAACCTAAGACATCCCTATAACTAGTGCACATTTTTAAACATACCTCTGTTAACTTTCATTAGATAATACAAATGTTATAGCTATTTTCTAAAGGTCAAACTCAACTCTCCAGACACAACAACTCAAACCTCTTGAAATGAACACAGCTTATAAAGGAAAACAAGTTGCACTGGACACAGATAAACTCTGATCATAACAGATGTGAGTTTAACTAGACATTATACAAAATAAAATTATGTAGTTATTTTTTTACTGGTAGTAATTTGTTTTAAAAAATCTTTTAGTGTACATTTTTCTATTTTAACTATACCAAACAGCCTCGCACATACATAGATTTCTCTGTATCTAAACAGGAACATCAGTCACTGTTTCCTGTGAGTGAATTTTTTGGATATTGCTATCTTGTCTACTTTCAGTCAACATACTTGTCTCTTTAACATTGCATGCATTCCTAAATCAAGTGCATGTATTACCATAACTTACATTATACAATACTTTCTATAACTTCCCCTCAGCCAGTGTTGTATTTGCTTTATTTTTATGAATCCTGCAACACAGGCTACTTTTATATTTATTAATTTGATTTTTTTACACATTGGTAGTCCTAGTGCATGCATTACTAGAACTAATGTTATACACTGTTCCCTATTGGACTTCATCATATAACATATTTGTTTCCTTTTTCATTCATCAGTCATTTACTACCTCCCCCCTTACAAAGTCATCATAGCTTTATGAAAAATAACATATACACAGTTTGCAGCTTGAGAACAGGAACTTTTATCGGCATGCAATATTGACACCTTCATTCAGTTAAACATAAACTTTTATTTTATGATAAACTTTTGACATATAAAGCATATATGTTTACATTTTTATTAGGCTAGCTAGTGAGTACTGATTTCTATGGTTTTAAGGTGTCATTAAAACTACAACTCACATTTTGATTATATCATATCTTTTAACATATTAACTTTTATTCTTTTTAAGAAATGTCCCAATTCAATATCAATATTCCTGACGCATTAATTTTAATGGAGTCTTCCACTTTTTACCTTGAAAATTGTTTCATCTCCTTTGATTTAAAGTCATTTAGTTTCAGAAAACAGGCAAGGGTTTCAAAGTAAATCTTTCGTTTTTATGCATATTTTGCAATTCACTACTTGCCGACTGGCTGCTTGAGCCTTCACCATCTCTTCCTGTCTCCCTCTGTTACTTACTCTTTGATAGTTCATATCGTACCTATTGAGAACCTGTATAGGTTATTATTTCAAGTAGATAAAAGACTTGAAATAATGTAGGATACAGTATCTTGAAATAAAGTTGTATTTCTCTGTACAGTCTTATGGAAGGAAAAATAGCATTTCTACACATTTGTTTTTTAATGGAAAGTTATGATCCACATAAACCCCTGTATCTTCATCCTTTAAGAATACTCTCTTCTACCACAAAATTAAAAATAAATCATCATTTAGCTTTTATAAGAGACTATTTGGCATAATGGTTAAGTTGTTCACCTCCCATGCACAAGGTACAAGGTCTGATTCTGACCGCTGGTCAATACCTGTTTGGAGTTTGCATGATCTCCCTGTGTCTCTTTGGGGTTTCTCCCTCCTCCAAAAAACATGCTGAGTGTTTCTATCATAGACTGCACAGTGCAAAATGGGAATGGGTAGTTACCAGTGATAAGTGGGTTGAGGACCCTATGCCAGGGACATGGTGGGAGGGGTGTATATGCCCCATTGGCCAATGTTGCAGTGCTTGGGGTCCAAAGTCGAGGTTTCAGAAGGCAGTGAGGAATATCATCAGAATTAGTGACAGTTTCATGACAATCAGACTCCGGTGTAATGATAGGGCAGTATTCATAATCTCAGCCTGTGCCCCAAAGCAAGGTTTGTGGTGCATTCAGATGGCAGTTGTGGGACCTACTAGATAATGCAGGACAACATGAAGTGATGCTGATAATGGGTGACTTGAATGCACATAATGGGACAGAGAGAAAGTAAAACAGTTCAAAGAATTATTCAGGGCTTTAGCACCCCAAGAAGAGGAGGAAATAGGTGTAGCTGAAGAAGAATGGCAGCACCTCAAAACAGCATGTGTGAGGACTACAGATGTCCCATTTGTGAGGACTACAGATGGCTGAGCCAGGTATGGAAATAAGGCACATACGTAAGGAAAGCTGGTGGTTGGAATACAGAAGTCCAGGAAGTCATCAAAAGAAAGGAATGCAGGAAAAAAAGTATGAGAAGATAGACTGACCAGGTAGGAATGTTGGCTAACAAAGAAGCTATGAAAGGAGTTGCAATAACAAAGAACAGGGCATTGGAAGTACTCTACCAGCTTCTGGAATGTGAGTCAGTAGGTGGCAAAAAGAATATCAGGTGGGAAGGCAAAGACAGAAAGTCAAAGATAGTCAGACACGCTGCTCATAAGAAATGACAGCAACAACCTGCTCACCCATCCACAGGACATCAAAAGCAGATGGAAGGAGTATTTCCAGCAGTTTCTGAATGAGGGAAACCCCACAGAAGCTGTACTGTCATAGAAAGAGCATACATGAGAGGAGACAAAAGGGAGTCCACCTTAGAAGAAGTAAGAATAACACTATGGAAAATTAATTCAGGGAAAGGACCAGGCTCAGATGAGGTCACAGCAGATAGATAAGTATATGATATGATAAATATGCTGGGTGAGATGGGGAGAAATGGTTCCTGAAGGTACTCATAGCCGTGTGAAGAAAAAGGTGTATTCCAGATGAGTGGACAATAAGCATACTTGTGCCAGTGTACAAGAACAAAGGGGACATCCACAAGTGTGGGCAGTATAGAGGCATAAAACTCCTCTCACATTGAATGAAATATCTGGACAGGTTAATTGATAACTGGATATGCAGAGCAACAAAATATAAGATGGGAGATGAGCAGATCATATTCATATTTATTTATTTTATTTATTTTATTTTACATTTGTTAGCCGGGCTAGTCCAACTGGATACATGTCCATTTTCAGTGGAGGCCCGGGGAGAAAAGCTCCGCTATCTACTACATTACAAGTAAGAAATACAAAAATTACAATACTAAACAAAGCAAATCAACCTCAATTACAGGATGTTCAGGAACCGGTGTACAGACAAAGACATAGCAGGTAAGTAAGTTCAGGTAAACATCGTATGTAACAGAAATAGTTATATTATTGATAAGTTTAACAATAGAAATTTACTTAAAGTCAATTTTAGTAGGTAGAGAATAGTTACCCAACGCAAAGGGAAAGTGTGAAGTAATAGAGTAGAGATAAAGAGGAGAGGTGGCAGGAGAGGGGAGGAAGTAAAAAGGTCAGCTAGGGTTAATGCAAGAGCATATCCTGTGGATGGTTAGGAAGTGTTTCAGTTTAGTTTTAAATAGTGGAATTGAAGTTAGGTCTGTAAGGTCCTGAGGAAGTTTATTCCATATTTTGCCAACTGAGTTGGAGAATGTGGAGTCACCTGCAGTGTTCTTTGATAGAGAAGTTTGAATCAGAATTTTATTAGAAGAGCGTAGGTTTTTCAGGTTGTTATAGGGTTTTATTAGGGTAGAGAGCATAGGAGTAGTCTCAGGGTGATGAAAGGCTTTGTGGGCAATTGTAAGTTGATAGTATTGAATTAGGTGGGGTAACTCCAGCCACCCTAGTTTTAGGAGGTTCAGGCAATGATGTGTTTTATATGGAGAGGCAGTGGCAAATCTGGCAATGTTGTTGTATGCTGATATAAGTTTATTGAGGTTATATTTTGAAAGATTAGTATAAATGGGAGAAGCGTATAATAGGGTGGAGATTAAATGGGTTCGAGCTATGGTTGTTCTAGCTTCAGGAGTTAGGAAAGATTTGATTCTGTAGAGAGAACCTAGTTTTCTGTTCTATTTTCTGGCATGTAGCACAATTCAGTGTTTACAGTGAGACAGATAGTTGAGCAGAAGCTAGAGAAGAGGAAAGACTCAAACTAGGCATTTTTGGAGAAAAAATATAACAAGGTCCCAAGAAAGCTGATTTGGGCAATACTATGATGGTTCAAAGACCCAGAAATATTGGTAGAATTAACACAAGCTATGTGCAAAGAACCAACGACTCAAGTATGAACAGTGTTCAGTCTCACAGAGGGGTTCTCAATGGGAGTTGGTGTGCTGCAGGGTTCAGCTCTGAGCCCACTCCTGTTCATACTGGTAATGGACTACATTAGCAAACAGGTCAGATGGGAAAAATCAACAAAGTTGCTGTATGCAGATGATGTTTCATTACTGGCAGACCCTGAGAAGAACTTCAGCAGAGGATAGGAGAATGAAATGCAAAACTGAAGGCACATGGGAAGAAACTTGAGCACAGATAAGACTGTGGTAATGGTAGCAAATTGGGGAACTCAAAAGAAGCTGAGAATTGAGATAGAAGGGGAGATTGTGGAACCAGCAGAGACATCCAAAGCAGACACCCAAGCAACCGCTACCCCCCAAAACAAAACATGTGCAACACATAGCTCACAAAGCCAGTGTGCTGAACAGTCACAGTCCTTAAGGCTAAACAACACACCTGATACACTTGTAATAGGTGACTCTATCGTCAGGCACACTGACGTCCTCCTCACCAGGCTGAACAAGGAGAAGGGCACGGTGAGCTGCCTGTCAGGCGCTAGAATCCACCACATAACACAAGCACTCAGGTCACTCCAAGGCAAGTACAAATATGACTCAGTCATTGTCCATGCTGGTGTGAATGACCTGAGACGTACCTCCCTGGACTACATGAAAAGAGACATAGAGGAGCTCTCTGAGCATGTAGCCCAGGCCGGTATGACCCTGACCTTGAGTAGCATCTTACCCTCACCAAGAATGATACCACAATATGAAGACAAGATGATCAATTTCAACAATTGGCTTAAGTGTTGGTGTCATTCAAAGGGGATCCAATGCCTGTCAGCCTGGGATGACATGCTCGACAAGCCACGATGCTTCGCTAGGGACGGCTTGCACCTGTCACCCATGGGCTTTCAGATATTGGCAAAGGCTCTTGCTACCCCCATAGTGCCTTTTTTAGGCAAGGCTCAAAAGCCAAACCCACCTCCATAGGTATCACAAGGGATAAGAAACTAAGAGTAATGCTACTCAATGCCAGAAGTCTAAACCTCAAGATGCACACACTCAAAACTCTCCTTAGCATGGAGAACATCGATATCTGTGCAGTAACAGAAACCTGGTTCAAGGCTCCCGAGAGCACCCCAGCACTACCAGGTTATACCTCATACCATGCTTTTCGGCCCCAAAACTTGGACCGAACCACAAAAGGAGGGGTAGTATCAATATTCGTCAAAGATACCCACACCTCCAGGTTGGTGGCACAGCAAGAAGCATCAGAGACTATCCATGTGCAACTAACAGTGGGTAAAACTGCCTTCCAGTTTATAGCCTACTACAGACCACCCTCCCAAACCCAGGAACCCCACTCGGCCTTCCTGAGAACACTGAAAAATATGAAGGTCTCTCCAAACACCATTATATTGGGTGACTTCAACTACCCAAACATAGACTGGGAGCATTACTCTAGCTCCAACACCTTAGCCCAAAGGTTCCTAGAATTTATAAACTCAAATGCTATGGAACAACTTGTTACCACTCCCACAAGAGGGGAAATCATACTGGACCTGATCATCACCAACATGGGGACTCTATGCTCCAGACCAGAAGTGTATCCCTCACTGGTAAGATCAGACCATAAACTAATCTCACTGGATATTTACATCCCGACCCCAGCCCCTGCCCAGAAAACCACAGTGAAAAACTTCTCTAAAGCAAATTTCACACTCCTCAAAACTGAGGTGGAATCCTTCAAAACCCCCGGGCCTGTGTAAAATATGGCCCAGACTGCAGAATCCTTTATAAACGCATTCTATGAACACATTCAGGAATGCATGCATCTTGCAATCCCAAATAAAACCAAGACCCAATCCTCCAAAGGCAGACGTCCTGTCTGGTGGACCCCAGCCATAAACAAACTATATAATAGAAGGAGGAAGCTACTACATGATAGAGCAAAATCCCAAAAAGGGAAGGCATCTCTGATCAGTATTAGCAAAAAGCTATTGGCACTCATAAAATCGTCACACTAAGGATAATCACAAGGCTTTCTTTAGTTATGTTAGGAACCTGGGTGGGAATTCCCAGATATGCTCAGAATTAGTCCAAAATGACAAAAAATACACCGAACCCACAGACATTGCCAACATCCTAGCTGACAGGTTCAGCGCAAACTTCTCCCCCCCCCCCTTCCCACCAAAAGGGCAAATATCTATCCCAGCAGAGTGCTGCCCCCCTGACATCTCAGATGCTCAGGTAAGAGCCGCCCTCTCCAAAGCAAAAAACAAAGCATTAATGGGACCAGACAGTGTCCCAGGCTGCATCCAACATGAACTCCAAGAAGAGCTAAACCCAAACATAAAACTACTGTTCAATCTCAGCCTTACTACAGGATATGTACCCAAAGAGTGGCATACAGCAACAGTGGTCCCTCTCCACAAACGTGGTGCCTCAACAGATCCTGGAAACTATTGCCCCATAAGCCTGACTAGCTTGGTCTGCAAAGCTATGGAACGGATCATCATGGACCTCATAAATAAAGATATTGGAGACCTACAGACACTGGATCCTACCCAGTTCGGCTTTGTTAAGGGCAGATCCTGCCTCTTAAACCTGGTCAATTTCTTTGAAACAGTCACCAAGGCCATTGACAAGGGGAAGGTGGTCCACACAGCCTACCTGGACCTCGCAAAAGCCTTTGATACAATACCCCACTCGGGCATTATAGATAAGCTCACCAGCTTAAATATAAACCCCTATGTCACTAGATGGGTTGCAAACTGGCTCAAGGACAGAACCCACATGGTTAGAATTGCTGGAGCCATGTCAGACTCCAAACCAGTTACAAGTGGCGTCCCACAAGGCTCAGTCCTGGGACCTCTCTTGTTCGGTATATATTTATCGGAGGTACAGGCCAACACAGAAGGATTGTGGCTGACCAAGTTCGCAGATGACTGCAAACTGGGCGCCATAATCGACTCTCCAGCCGACACAAGCATCCTCCAAAAGGGCCTCATAGAAACAGACAACTGGTGCCAGAGCCATGGCCTCAAGCTACATGCCAAAAAGTGTATAGTCATCCCCTTTGGCAAAAACAAAGTGCCCACAAATTACCACATAGGTGGTAATCCATTAAGTACAGAAGAAGTAATTAGGGACCTGGGGACCCAAGTTGATAGCACTCTCTAATTTGACAACCACGTGGCCAAAGTGGTTAGAAGAACATTTTATATAGCCCACCAAACCATGAAGGGATTCACATCTAGATCAGGGGAGGTCATCGTGCCTCTTTACTCATCCCTCATCAGGCCCATAATTGAGTACAATGCCCCTTTTGGGATGTACCTTACCAGACACCTGCAGCAACTGGAAAGACCCCAAAAGTACCTCACCAAGAGGATCAAAGGGCTCAAACAGATGTCATATGCTGCCCGGTTAAAGAAACTCCAGCTCTACTCAGTGGCATACTGCCTGCTCAGAGGCGATCTGTGCCTGACGTATAAAGCCATGTCCAACCCGGAATTAATGGACATGCTGCACCTCAGAAAATCCAAATCCCATCAAGCTACGCACTCGAGAGACTTGAACATCAGCACTGAAATAAATAGGACATGCTGGAGGGACAGATTCATAACCCAGAGGCTCCCTTCACTCTGGAATAAAATCCCAGTCCAGGTTAGGCAGAGTCCCTCATTGACTCTCTTCAAGAGGAATCTTGATGAGTGGATGGGAGATCGTAGGTTTACTCCGGGTATCACTTCTATGTCATTGTTAGACAGAGGCACAGTATACTAACCTCAAAAAAGGGCATAGCAAAATTAATTTAAAATGGGTGGCAAAAGCCAAACACACTCTGGCTAGGCTTATAAATGCCCTAGGGCAGATAGCCTAGTATGAACCTATGAACCTATGAACAGACAAATAGTTTCAAGTATCTGGGAGGGGTGGTTAAGAAGAATGGAAGTGTGAATGAAGAGGTCAAACCTAGATTCAGAGGAGCTGCAGCAAACTGGCATAGAATCTCAGGTGTACTCCATGATGGAAGAAAAAAACTGAAAAGTAAGTGTTCAAATGTTGAATAGCACAGGATACTGCAATAGACAAAGAGTATAAAGGATTGAGTTGGAGCAATCCTACTACAGAAACTGTATAAACAAAAATGTTCTATTTATTATAGTGTTTTAAGGCAAACTAGAAGGACAGTGTGTGAAAACGATTACAAGCAGTCTAATACATCTGTACTTTCTCAGGTTCACCCCACCTCGGCCCCAAACTGAAAGGCGTACTACACTTGACAGACATACCCTGGTGATTCCCACTTTGAAAAGAAAACTAAGAAGTCCTGACTTGAGCGGATTACTCACAATCCATTTCTATTTCATAACCTAAAGACTGACAAGGTTTATATTTAATTTATACCATCACTTTGAAGTTTTTTCTTAACCTGCACTGGGTCCAAAGCATTCCTAACTAACTCTCGGGAACAAAACAGTCTAACAAATGGCTGCCCACAAATATGTTTTTCTCATATTAATCTACTTTCAGATATAGTATCTACCAGGGAAGACAATACTCTATACATTCTAAAAGTCTTACCTGCTGAGATTACCTCATCTACCTTGTGGTTGTGGTTTGGCTAAGCTCCGCTCCGCTCACCCTCGCTGTGCTCGGGCTTTCTCTGTGCTCCACTCTGCCCCCAAATCTCACTTGCCCCCACTATCTCTAAATTTATAGTTCTATAGACACTCCCCCTATTCCAGAATACACTTCCTATCACCTAGAGTATTAACTTACCCCTCCCTAATTACACATTCTAATAATCCTGCTAATTAAGTAGTATAACAGTAGTAGTGCACTGCTGTGCAATGCCTCTACTTATGGGAAAAAAAAACATTTCAAATTGGTTAGAATTACCTGCCTACTACCCTTGCTTATAATTTTATATTTCCTTACCCTATATGAAAACACATCCCAACTAGGCTTCCAATATCCAAGGCACCAAACTTCCAACCCAGTAAGTAAAACTGAAGCAGGCCACCTTACAATAACCCTAAAAACTAACTCCTTGGATGCAAAATTCCAACATCTCATCAGAAGCAAATATCTAAATCCCAAAACCAAGAATTACCTAAGACTTTGGTTAAAATTCCTGAAACTAATAACTAGACTACAAAGCAACCTCACTAGACATGGGGACATTCATCCAAACCCTGGCCCATCCTCACTAGTCAATACCAAGCCTAATACTTCTACTTCCACTACCGTACATACATTAAATAAACCCTCACACTCAATTCTAGTTAGCCACCTAAATATCAGAAGCCTAAACAACAAGGTTCAACACCTACATGCACTGTTAGAAACACACTCCCCAGATTTACAAGGTCTTACTGAAACCTGGTTAAAACCATCTACTTCACATAATGAAATTATTCCACCAGGCTACAACATACTAAGGAAGGACCGCACCAACAGGAAGGGAGGTGGGGTAGCTATGCTATATAAAACTGCATTGGATGTTACCTCACATTCTCTACAAACACCCCATGTTAACAATGCTGAAATTCTTACTTCGAACCTCGAAATCAATAAAAACAAAAGTATATTTATAGTCTGTCTCTACATTTCCCCCAGGTAATAATACAACAACCCTATAAAATATCCTCTCTTGGCTTCCAGTGGCTTCCCTCAAGAAACCATTGTTCTGGGAGACTTTAACACTGACTGGTATAATTGCTCCTCAGAAACATCAGCTATACATGTAAATTTTCATGGATTTACTCAAATCATATCCTCTCCAACTAGAATTAACAAACCTAGCATCAAGGAAAGTATCCTAGATTGGATGCTTATTAACAGCCAACCCCAAATGTATAGCGCAGGCACTCTACCTGAAGACATAAGTGACCATTTTCTTACCTACATAATCAGATGTAAAACTGAAATCCCTTTCAAACCCAACTACAAGACAATAAGGAACAACAAGAAAATTCAACCCTGCTAGTTTCCAAAATGAATTCAAGGCATGTAACTGGACCAAACTAAAACAACTCCCACTTGAAGAAGCTGTACTGAGCTTTAACACCAAATTTTGTGCCATTCTCGACACCCATACACCAATACACTCTATAAGACCCAAAACTAAAACTGCACCATGGCTTTCCAAAGAAACCCGACAAAAGATTTTGCTTAGAAACAAGGCCTGGGTAACATGGCGGACCACTAAATCCCCCATAGAGCAATTTAAATATAGACAACTAAGGAACAACACAAAAAGCTCTATAACTCTAGACAAAAAAAAAGTATTACTACCATTTACAGCAGAACCATCAAAACAATCCACAGAATTTCTAGCAAACCAACTAAATACCAGTAGTAGTAGTACAGGTCCAAAAGCCACCGTAACTAAGTCACTACCCCCATTTAGTTTTCAACCAGTCCCTGCAACCCTTATCCATACTCTACTTAAGAAACTAAAACCAACCAGAATTGCTGCAGATAATATTCTGTCTGAGTATCTACAAAAAGCAACTGAAGCCATAACCTACCCAGTCTCTATATTAATCAATAAAACCATATCAGAAGTCACCATCCCCTCCATTTGGAAGACATACTATGTCATTCCACTCCACAAAGGTGGTAGTTCAACCAAATTATCAAACTACAAGCCCATAGCTATCTTATCACCACTGGCCAAATTTATGGAAAAGTGCATCCATAAACAAATCCTGAACCATCTCATTCAGACCAATCTTCTGGCTAACTCACAACATGGCTTCCACAGTACAACCACAGCTCTTCTCTCCTTCTGCAATGTTATTAATCAAAACCACAACAGCAATAAGCTTATTTCTGCTCTCTTTCTTGATCTGTCCAAAGCGGTCAACATGGTCAATCACCAAATACTCATAGACAGACTTGAAACTATCCCCGTCGAGGTCCAATCTATCCAATGGTTCAAATCTTACCTGAGTGGCAGACAACAGGCAGTCCTGTGGCAGAATAAGCTATTCACACTTCTTCCTATTACCCCTGGGGACCTTCAGGGTTCAATACTAGGACCCATATTGTTTTCTATATTTATTAATGACCTCCATAAGGCCATTGCAACGGCCATCTGCATACAATATGCAGATGACTCCACTCTGATTTGCTCTGCCAACTCCCAATTAAGTCTGCAGTCTCTTTCTCAAAATGTCTTTAACACAGTCAAAAATTGGCTATGCAATAGATGTCTCCTGCTAAACCCCAACAAAAAAAAAAACCTCCTATTCCCCCACTCATAAAGCCCCCTCCCTTACATTGACTATAAAGTCTAACAATGGCACTGTCACAGTCCCAGAACCCTGTACCAAACTCTTAAGGGTAATTGTTGACAGTAACCTCAAGTTTGATATACATATAAATCAAAACATTAAAAAAGTTAACAAAAAACTCATCTCTCTATACAAAATCAAACCTTTTCTCATTCCAACAGCTAGGACGGTTATTGCCTGTAAACATCTACTTTCCACCCTCCTTTATGCTTCCCCTCTCTTCACAAACCTGAGTATGTCTGAACTAAATAAACTCTCTACCTGCTTTAATCATATTGCTAGATTTGCCACTGGATCCACATATCGGACACACCACTGCCTGAACCTATAGACCCTAGACTGGCTTGAACTACCTAACCAAATTAGTTAATAGTAGCCCGTAAAATTTTATATCAACCAGAAAACAGTCCTGTACTTACAAACATTATCTCCCATTACAGCAATCTCAATGCGTTTTGCTCATCCAACAAAATCCTAGTTCAGACAATCAGTACTGACAATTCAGCAGGAGATTCACTCTATGATAACTCGGTTGGCAAAGTCTGGAACTCACTTCCTGATGAAATCACCTCCATGTCTTTTCTAGCCCAATTTAAGAAATGCCTAAACAGTATCTAAAACTGAGATGGCTTAGCCAATGTGCTAATCCTGACTAACATCTTCAATTGAATCAAGTCATACATATGTCTTTTATCATCACTATATTGTTTTTCCAGTTTGAAAAATAGAAACACTCTACTTTTGTGTAATACTGAAGAAATTACTCTGTGTATCTGGAACTATGTTTTTCTCTATATATTTTGTCACTAATATACTTATTATTATTGTTTTTAATAACTTTGTGGTACAATTGTTAAAGTTACGTGTGGAGCTATTCTCCCTAGGACTCCGCTGAAAATGGACATGTATCCAGTTGGACTATCCCAGTCAACAAATGTAAAATAAAATAAATAAATAAAATACTAGACAGTGGTGTGACCAGTACTACTCTATGGTACAGAAACCTGGGCAGTAAAGGCAAAACAGATGAGGAAGTTAGAGGTGATGGAAATAAAGTGCCTGAGAAGGGTGGTATGATGCACACTGTGGGTCAGACAAAGAAATGAGGACAGAAGAGCAGAAGCCAAAATAGATCCAATTGCAGAAAAGATGAAGAAGAACAGATTACAGTGGTTTGGGCATGTGCAGAAAAGCAGAAGACACTCTAGTGAAGAGGATTTGGGACAGACAGGAAGAAGGTTAAGTGGAAACGAGAATGACCAAGAGGTGGATGGATTGTGTTAAAGATCTGCAACAATCAGGTATGAGTGCCAAAGCAGGCAGGAGTGTGGCATTGAACTGAGAGAGATGGAGACAGTTGACATGATACCCTGACCCCATGTAGAAAATGGGAAAAAAGGGGGCTAATGATGAGGGTTAAGATGATCTGCCCTTTAATCAGTATAGATCTTATCTACTTTCCCGGTCTCAGATTTGGAATATTTACTTAGTAAATTATTTATTTATTTTATTTATTTTACATGTTTTTACTCTCAACGTTTTATCCCAAGTACTTAAACTCATCCACCTTTGCCAACTCTACTCCTTGCATCCTCACCATTCCTCTATCCTTCCTCTCATTCACACACATATATTCTGTCTTAGTCCTGCTGACCTTCATTCCTCTCCTCTCTAGAGCATATCACCACCTCTCCAGGGTCTCCTCAACCTGGTCCCTACTCTCACTACAGATCACAATGTCATCTGCAAACATCATAGTCCATGGGACCTCCTGTCTGATCTCGTCTGTCAACCTGTCCATCACCACTGCAAATAAGAAAGGGCTCATTGCTGATCCTTGATGTAATCCCACCACCACCTTAAACGCATCTGTCACTGCCACTGCAGACCTCACCACTGTCACAATGCCCTCGTACATATCCTGTACTATTCTTGCATACTTCTCTGACACTCCCTACTTCCTCATGCAATACCCCAAGTCCAGCATAGGTACCCTATCATTTGCTTTCTCCAAGTCCACAATGACACAATGCAACTCCTTCTGACCTCTATATTTTTCCATCAACAGTCTCAGAGCAAACATCACATCTGTAGTGCTCTTTCCCGACATGAAACCATAATGCTGATCACTAATCATCACCTCCCTTCTTAAACTAGCTTCCACTACTCTTTCCCATAACTTCAAGCTGTGACTGATCAGTTTTATCCCTCTGTAGTTACTACAGCTCTGCACATCATCCTTATTCGTAAAAATAAGTACCAAAACACTTTTTCTCCACTCCTCAGGCATCCTCTTACTTTCCACGATTTCATTAAACAATCTAGTTAAAAACTCCACTGCCATTTCACCTAAACACCTCCATGCTTCCACTGGTATGTCATCTGGACCAACAGCTTTTCCATTTTTCATCCTCTTCATAGCTGTCCTTACCTCCTCCTTGCTAATCTGTTTCACTTCCTGATTCACTATCCGCACATCATCCAACCTTCTCTCTCTCATTCTCTTCATTCATCAGCCCCTCAAAGTACTCTTTCCATCTGTTCAACACAGTCTCCTCGCTTGTGAGTATGTTTCCTTCACTATCCTTTATCACCCTTACCTGCTATACATCTTTCCCAGCTCTGTCCCTCTGTCTAGCCAATCGGTACAGGTCCTTTTCTCCCTCTTTAGTGTCCAACCTTCCATACAACTCTCCATATGCCTTATACTTAGCCTTTGCCACCTCTCTCTTTGCCATGCTCCTCATCTCCTTATACTCCTGTCTACTTTCTTCATTTCTCTGACAATCCTACTTCTTCTTCACCAGCCCCTTCCTCTGTATACTCTCCTATACTTCCTCAGTTCACCACCAGGTCTCCTTGTCCTCCTTCCTCTGTCCAGATGTCACATCAAGCACCTTTCTAGCTGTCTCCCTTACCATCTCTGCTGTCGTTACTCAGCTATTCGGTAACTCTAAACTGCCCCCCCCCCACAGTGCCTGTTTTAACTCTTCCCTGAACTCCATCTCACAATCACCCTTTTTCAACTTCCACCATTTGATCCTTGGCACTGCTCTCGCACTTGTCCTCCTCTTCATGATCACCAATGTCATTCTACAGACCACCATTCTATGCTGCCTAACTACACTTTCCTCTGTCACCACTTTACCGTTTCCAATCTCCTTCAGACTGGTCCTCCTGCATAGGATATAATCCACCTGTGTGCATCTTCCTCCACTCTTGTATGTCACCCTATACTCCTCCCTCTTCTTAAAATATGTATTCATCACAGCAATGTCCATCCTTTTCACAAAATCCACTACCATCTGACCTTCTGCATTACTCACCTTAACACCATACCTGCCCATCACTTCCTCATTCCCTCTGGTCTCTTCAACAACATGCCCATTGAAATCCACTCCAATCATCAGTCTCTCACCCTTGGGTACACTCACCACCACTTCATCCATCTCACTCCAAAATTTCTCTTTCTCATCCATCGCACACCCAACTTGCGGAGCATATGCAGTAACAACGTTCATCATTACACCATCAATTTCCAGCTTCATAAACATCACTCTGTCTGACATTCCTTTCACCTCCAAAACACTCTTGGCATACTGTTCCTTCAGGATAACCCTACCCCATTTCCCCTCCCATTCACACCATGATAGAACAATTTGAACCCCCTCCTATACACCTGGCCTTACTCCCCTTCCATCTGGTCTCTAGCACACACACAATATATCAACCTTCCTTCCAGCTATCTCTCTCCCTATACCAGTTATACTGCCAACATTCAAAGTTCCTACCCTCACTACTGTACTCCTAACCTTCCTCCTGCCTTTCTGCTTTTGGGCATGCCTTCCCCCTCTTCTTCTCCTTCAGCCAACAGTAGTCAATTTTCCACCAGCACCCTGTTGGCTAACAGTCCTGGTGGTGGTCACCGTTAACCCAGGCCTCAACCAATCTGGTATGGAAATCTGTATTGTTGTCTGCATATATTATTTGGCAGAGGTTTTACACTGGATGCCATTCCTGACGTAACCTTCCCCATTTATCCAGGCTTGGGACCAGCACGAAGAAATGCACTGGCTTGTGCATCCCCAGTGACTGGGTTAGATACAAAAGGAGCCAGCATGGAAAAAATAACAATTGTGTTTTCCATACAGTACATCAAGTAATTATTTACTATACAAAACATAATCTACAGTAATTTCTTTCAAGTACATGAAGTAAGCACAGGTGTGAAACACTGAGCTCAGTTTAACCAAGGGAATGGCAGAGCCAGTGTTATCTTAGGGTTTGTTTCAGCTGTAACTTAAGTGTTTCTGTTTTTTTTTTAATTTGCTTTGTGTGAGTATTTGGTTCAAAAGCTTGGAGACAAAACTTGAGTAGAGTGCATTCCCTGGTATATTTTGAGATTTACTTATGGTGAGTACAGTTTTATCTAGTAATCTTAGATTTCTGCTTGGGCTACTGAGCTGGATTAGACATTTGGAGAGTAGGCATTTGTTTGGGTTATGCATTAAGTTATGTCTGATTAAAATTGGGATTTGTGCAGGATGTTAGGTAGTCCGATCCAATTTAGTATTTTTAAAACTTGGCAGTCATTTGTGTGGTCGAAAGAGCATGCTGAAAATGTTGTGATTTAATTATAGTACTGCTCAAGTTTTCTTTTCTGGCAAGAGGCATATTGTAAATTGGTTAACAAACAGGTTTTGGTGACTGTTTCTCTGGCTTTATCTGTGAAGTATGGTTTTGCCTTGTACAGCAGGCCTTGCTTTTGGTGTATCTTTTTGATAACTTGGAAGTGGGGGCCAAATTTACCTTGATTTATTTACCTAGATTTATTGTCTATACTGACTCACAAAAACTTAGTGTGTGCTATCTAAGACCAGGGAGGTATATTTTAGCTTGGACAGTATTTATTTTAATATTATGGTGGAGACAGGTCTTAGTGAAAAGTATTTTTGGTGGGAATTGGATTCTAGGAATGGTACGGGGTGACAGATGGTGTTGTTTTGTTAATACAGAGTTGATAGATTGTATGAAGTGGTTTTTGAATTTCTGTGCTATTTTTGCTGGAATATCATTATTAGCTGAGGGTTTGATAGGGAGTTGTGGCCTGGATTTAGTAAGCTTGGGATAGATGCCTAAAAGAGTTTTGGATTATTTTTGATGATTTCTTTTCTGCAAAGTGCAATTGTGGTCCTTTTTATTTATTTTATTTATTTTATTTGGCATTTGTTAACCCGGTTGGTCCAGCTGGGTAAGAATTTACCCTTTTTCAGTGGATACCCGAGGGGAAAAGCCCCAAACAGACATACAAGTAGAGACAAGTTTACAATAATACAGAGCAAAACAATGTCATGAATACAATGGATAAGAAAATAAAAATAATGTACTTCATGGAATTAAACATAGCTGTATACAAAAATATAATGATAAGGTTGTAAAAGGAAAAACGATAATAAATCCAAAAGGTATGCAGTAAGATAATTAAGGTTATAGGTAATCATTTGAAAATAACATGGCATTATTAGATTTGTGGCTAGAAGGAGAAATTCTGTATGTGCAGGGGGCCTCAGATCTGAGGAACAAACTAGTACAGGAGTAAAAAAAAAAAAAAAGCGTATGTACAAGGGGCTTCAGAACAGAGGAAGAGATGATGCGGAAGAAGAAAGTAGTAGAGGAGGGATGTAGTGATCTAGAGAGAGGGTGTAGAAGGGAGAGCATGTAGATATAGTAAGTTATAGAAATAGGGAAGGTCTTATAGATCAGACGTAGTGGTAAAGTGGGTATAGGAGAGGGAGGGGTTAAGTAGGGTGGTTGCAGGTACATATAGGGTTGTTATGGAGATACAGTATCAGGTCATGTTTGAAGTTAGAAAGGGAGGTATGACTTCTGATTTGGAGTGGAAGATTGGTCCAGATAAGGGAAATGGAGTGTTTACAGAGTATTTTACCTATGCTCTTATTGGGTCTATAGACTTCTAGTAAGTATTTATAGGTTCATAGGTTCATACTAGGCTATCTGCCCTAGGGCATTTATAAGCCTAGCCAGAGTGTGTTTGGCTTTCGCCACCCATTTTAAATTAATTTTGCTATGCCCTTTTTCGAGGTTAGTATACTGTGCCTCTGTCTAACAGTGACACGGAAGTGATACCCGGGGTAAACCTACTATCTCCCATCCACTCATCAAGATTCCTCTTGAAGAGAGTCAATGAGGGACTCTGCCTAACCTGGACTGGGATTTTATTCCAGAATGAAGGGAGCCTCTGGGTTATGAATCTGTCCCTCCAGCATGTCCTATTTATTTCAGTGCTGAGGTCCAAGTCTCTCGAGCGCATAACTCGATGGGATTTGGATTTTCTGAGGTGCAGCATGTCCATTAATTCCGGGTTGGACATGGCTTTATACGTCAGGCACAGATTGCCTCTGAGCAGGCGGTATGCCACTGAGAAGAGCTGGAGTTTCTTTAACCGGGCAGCATACGGCATCTGTTTGAGCCCTTTGATCCTCTTGGTGAGGTACTTTTGGGGTCTTTCAAGTTGCTGCAGATGTCTGGTAAGGTACATCCCAAAAGGGGCATTGTACTCAATTATGGGTCTGATGAGGGATGAGTAAAGAGGCACGATGACCTCCCCTGATCTAGATGTGAATCCCTTCAAGATTAGGTGGGCTATATAAAATGTTTTTCTAACCACTTTGGCCACGTGGTTGTCAAATGAGAGATTGCTATCAACTTGGGTCCCCAGGTCCCTAATTACTTCTTCTATACTTAATGGATTACCACCTATGTGGTAATTTGAGGGCACTTTGTTTTTGCCAAAGGGGATGACTATACACTTTTTGGCGTTTAGCTTGAGGCCATGGCTCTGACACCAGTTGTCTGTTTCTATGAGGCCCTTTTGGAGGATGCTTGTGTCGGCTGGAGAGTTGATTATGGCGCCCAGTTTGCAGTCATCTGCGAACTTGGTCAGCCACAGTCCTTCTGTGTTGGCCTGTACCTCCGAGAAATATATACCGAACAAGATAGGTCCCAGGACTGAGCCTTGTGGGATGCCACTTGTAACTGGTTTGGAGTCTGACATGGCTCCAGCAATTCTAACCATGTGGGTTCTGTCCTTGAGCCAGTTTGCAACCCATCTAGTGACATAGGGGTTTATATTTAAGCTGGTGAGCTTATCTATAATGCCAGAGTGAGGTATTGTATCAAAGGCTTTTGCGAGGTCCAGGTAGGCTGTGTGGACCACCTTCCCCTCGTCAATGGCCTTGGTGACTGTTTCAAAGAAATCAACCAGGTTTAAGAGGCAGGATCTGCCCTTAACAAAGCCAAACTGGGTAGGATCCAGTGTCTGTAGGTCCCCAATATCTTTATTTATGAGGTACATGATGATCCTTTCCATAGCTTTGCAGACCAAGCTAGTCAGGCTTATGGGGCGATAGTTTCCAGGATCTGTTGAGGCACCACCTTTGTGGAGAGGGACCACTGTTGCTGTATGCCACTCTTTGGGTACATATCCTGTAGTAAGGCTGAGATTGAACAGTAGTTTTATGTTTGGGTTTAGCTCTTCTTGGAGTTCATGTAGGACGCAGCCTGGGACACCGTCTGGTCCCATTGATGCTGTGTTTTTTGCTTTGGAGAGGGCGGCTCTTACCTAAGCATCTGAGATGTCAGGAGGGCAGCACTCTGCTGGGATAGATATTTGCCCTTTTGGTGTGGAGCGGGGGGGTTGCGCTGAACCTGTCAGCTAGGATGTCTGGCAATGTCTGTGGGTTCGGTGTATTTTTTGTCATTTTGGACTAATTCTGAGCATATCTGGGAATTCCCACCCAGGTTCCTAACATAACTAAAGAAAGCCTTGTGATTATCCTTAGTGTCCTGTGCAATTTTTCTCTCGAAGCTGGCCTTAGACGATTTTATGAGTGCCCGTAGTTTTTTGCTAATAATGATCAGAGATGCCTTCCCTTTTCGGTATTTTACTCTATCATGTAGTAGCTTCCTCCTTCTATTGTATAGTTTGTTTATGGCTGGGGGCCACCAGATCTGCCTTTGGAGGATTGGGTCTTGGTTTTATTTGGGATTGCATGATCCATGCATTTCTGAAGGTGTTAATAGAATACATTTATAAAGGATTCTGCGGTCTGGGCCATATTTTCCACAGGCCTGGGGGCTTTGAAGGATTCCACCTTGGTTTTGAGGAGTGTGAAATTTGCTTTAGAGAAGTCTCACTGTGGTTTTCTGGGCAGGGGGTGGGGTCAGGATGTGAATATCCAGTGAGATTAGTTTATGGTCTGATCTTACCAGTGAGGGATACACTTCTGGTCTGGAGCATAGACTCCCCATGTTGGTGATGATCAGGTCCAGTATGTTTTCCCCTCTTGTGGGAGTGGTAACAAGTTGTTCATAGCATTTGAGTTTATAAATTCTAGGAACTTTTGGGTTAGGGTGTTGGAGCTAGAGTAATGCTCCCAGTCTATGTTTGGGTAGTTGAAGTCACCCAATATAATGGTGTTTGGAGAGAACTTCATATTTTCCAGTGTTCTCAGGAAAGCCGAGTGGGGTTCCTGGGTTTGAGAGGGTGGTCTGTAGCAGGCTATAAACTGGAAGACAGTTTTACCCACTGTTAGTTGCACTTGGATAGTCTCTGATGCTTCGTGCTGTGCCACCATCCTGGAGGTGTGGGTATCTCTGACGAATATTGATATTGATATATATGCCCCCTCCTTTTGTGGTTCGGTCCAAGTTGTGGGGCCAAAAAGCATGGTATGAGGTATAACCTGGTAGTGCTGGGGTGCTCTCGGGAGCCTTGAACCAGGTTTCTGTTACTGCACAGAAATCGATGTTCTCCATGCTAAGGAGAGTTTTGAGTGCGTGCATCTTGAGGTTTAGACTTCTGGCATTGAGTAGCATTACTCTTAGTTTCTTATCCCTTGTGATACCTATGGAGGTGGGTTTGTCTTTTGAGACTTGCCTAAAAAAGGCACTATGGGGTAGCAAGAGCCTTTGCCAATATCCAAAAGCCCAGGGGTGACAGGTGCAAGCCGTCCCTAGCGAAGCATCATGGCTTGTCGAGCATGTCATCCCAGGCTGTCAGGCATTGGATCCCCTTTGAATGACACCAATACTTAAGCCAATTGTTGAAATTGATCATCTTGTCTTCATATTGTGGCATCATTCTTGGTGAGGGTAAGATGCTACTCAAGGTCAGGGTCATACCGGCCTGGGCTACATGCTCAGAGAGCTCCTCTTTGTCTCTTTTCATGTAGTCCAGGGAGGTACGTCTCAGGTCATTCACACCAGCATGGACAATGACTGAGTCATATTTGTACTTACCTTGGAGGGACCTGAGTGCTTGTGTTATGTTGCGGATCCTAGCGCCCAACAAGCAGCTCACTGTGACCTTCTCCTTGTTCAGCCTGGAGAGCGGGACATCAGTGTGCCTGATGATAGAGTCACCTATTGCAAGTGTATCAGGTGTGTTGTTTAGCCTTAAGGGCTGTGACTGTTCGACACACTGGCTTTGTGAGCTATGTGTTGCACGTGTTTTGTTTTGGGGTAGCGGTTGCTTGGGTGTCTGCTTTGGAGGTCTCTGCTGCTTAGGCAGATTTTTATTTAGAGCCTCCAAGTATGTTTTTGTGTGTTTATGTGTTTGGTTTGCAGTCGTGGTAGGTCTATGTGTGACTGGAATTGTAGTGAGTGTGGTTTCCTTCTCCTCCTGACTGGTTATGCCAGTACTGAGTTGAGAGAGCTTAGCCTCCAGTTTGTCTATATGGTTGCATCTCTCACATGTGTTGGAATTTGTTGGGGGGAGGAGGGGGTTGTCTGTGTACATGAGGCAGTTGTAACATTGCCTCAAGATTCCCAGATTCACCAGCTGGACCGGAGAGGAGATTGACAACTGACCTTTGGACATGCTAGAATAGTATTGGGAATTCCTTTATAATTGAAAAAAAGAGCTAATGGGGAACAAGGTACTCAAGGGGAGTTTGTGAGGGTGTAGTGCTTTTAATTTTTTAGCGCTGACTTATATAATTGCTTTAGTGAGCAAGTGCCAGGTAACTTAAATGCAATGTGTTACAGGTAACTTAAATGCAAAAATGACAAACAGTAACTTTCTTTCAAGTGAAACAAGGAAATAAGTACAGTAAGTAATGCAGATGTCACTAGGGATCCACAGAAGCACTGAAAATATGTGCAGGGAACAGGGAGAAGTTTACCAGGAGATTAGGTTGGACAGAGTTGGACAGTCAGAGTTAGAATTAAGAATTGTAAAAGCTTGGATTAGCTGACTTTTGGCCAGAAGGTGTTGGAGTTCAAGCCAATGTAGTTTTGTGAGTGCTGTTCAGTGTTGGGATTTATAGGAGCTGCTGGTGACAAATCTAGCAATTTCATTGTAGGTTTGGTCAAGTTTTGCCAGCAGGTTATTTTGTAGATTAGAAAATAGAGGGGAGCCATAGAGGAGGGCAAGGAGGAGATAGGGTTGGGCTAGCAGCAGTTTTGAGTTGGGGGTCAGGAATTTACTATTTCTGTAAAGCAGGCCCAGTTTTGGTGTGTTTTCCTTATGGAATGAAGCATGCGGAGGTCTAGTTTGAGCTGGTAATCTATGATGACACCCAAGAGTTTATTGTGTGAGTCTGGTCTTATGATGGTGCCATTTAGAGAGGATAAGAGAAAGTTTTATTTGTGTTGGGCTAGAGTTTTAGGCAGGAATAATAAGAGCTTAGTTTTAGAGGGGTTCAGGATGAGTTGATTGTTGGTGAGCCACTTCACAGCAGAATGAAATGAAGTTTGGGTGGAATGGTGGAGGTTGTTGATAGAGTCGAAAATGGAGATCAGAGTTGAATCATCTGCATACTGAATGATAGAGGAGAGGTTACAGGCAGTGTGTAGATCACTGAAGAGACTGAAAAGGAGGGGACCGAGAATTGAGCCTTGAGGAACACAGGTCTGAACTGTCAGAAAGGGAGAGAAGGAATTTAGCCATTTAACTGCTTGTAGATGATTGGACAGGTAACTTGAGAACCAATTAAGAGTGGGGATGGAAATGTTCAGCTGAGAAAGTTTATGAAGAAGAAGGTTGTGAGAGACAGTATCAAAAGCCTTTGAGAGATCTAAGAAAAGGCAGGGCACAAGTTTGTTATTGTCTCTGGCCTCAGCAACTGTGTGCAAGAAGGATAAGAGTGCAGTGTTAGCACTGTGTTTGGGTCTGAACCCATGCTGGGTGGTGGTTAAAATATTGTTTTGAGTAAGGTGAGAAAGTAGTTGAGAATAGATACACTTTTCGAGAATTTTGGAGAGGGGAGAAAGAATAGCAATGGGACAGAAGTTAGATGGTTCTGTGGAGTTACTGCCTTTATGTAGTGGGATAGTGTAGTATTGCTTCCAAATAGAGAGGACAGTGGATTCTTGGACTGAGCAGTTGATTAGAATGGTGATTGGAAGGGCAATAGAGTTAGCAGCAAGTTTAAGGAATTGGGGAGGTAAGTTATCACGGGTGGGAGAACAAGGTTTGAGTTTACTGAGGAGAGTTTTAATATAACTAACAGAGACAGGTTTGAGCATGAAGGGGTCTGAGAGGTTAGTGGAGTCAGATTGGGGATGTGAAAAAGGTGTGGGTTTGGTAATGGAAGTAGTAAAACTGGAAGTGGAATTAGAGATAGGGTTGGGGTTGTTGGTGGTGTTAGGTACTAGTTTATAAATGGTATCAGTGAAGTAGTGATTTAAATAGATGGCGGTATCTGAGGGTGATTGATTGGGAAATGGGTTGGAAGTTGTGGGTGAGCCAGGATTGAGAAGAGTTTTTATGGTTGTCCAGAACTTCTGGGGGTTAGAAGTGTGCAGAGATTGGTCAGAGAACTGAACATTTCTTTTGTCCTGGTTGACTCTTTTTTTTTTTTTTTTTGTAAGGTTTCTAAGTTCCCTGTAAGATTTTAGGAGGATGGGAGATTTGCTTTTCTGATATTGTTTCCAAGTGACATCTCTTTTATGTATAAGGTGGAAGGTTTCTTTGGATAGCCAGGGAGCATGCTTAGCTTTGACTTTTATTTTCCTGATGGGGGCAATAGAGGTAAGTATGTTCAGGAATGTCTGGCTGAAGTAACTGACTGCATCGTTTAAAGGTAGAGAGTATAGGCAGGACCAGTTCATTTTGGAGAGGATTTTGTCGAAGGAGGTGGTACTGAATTTTCTGAGGTTACAGATGTATTTTATGAGGTGAGTATTAGTGAGGATGGGTGAGTATCTAGTAATATGGATAGTCAGGTGGTCACTGAAGGAATCAGGTAGCATACCTGGCTGGTGGTACCAATTTGGAGAATTTAAGAGAATCCAGTCAAGGATAGAATTGGAGTGTTTTTTACCAAGGCGGGTGGGAGAGGAGACAAGTTTAGTAAAACCATGTAGATTGAGACTATGAGAAGGTGTTGTAGAATTAACTGAGTTCCAGTCTATATTTACATCCACAAGAATGATAGTTTCAAAGGGCATGTGATGAAAACACCAAGATAAGATGTCTTAAAGGATGGTAATGTTATTTCCTGGTGGGATATAGATTGAGGCTAAGGCTAGTTTTTGGTAAGTGTTGAAATGGCAGGTTACTATGAGTAGCTCTGCAGGTGGAAGGAGGGAGGGGTAATGTTGACTGGTAAGATATTGAAAGAGTCAGAATAGAGAATAGTGACACCACCTCCCCTTTTGGTAGATCTATCCAGTCTGTAGATGTTGAAACCAGGGGGACAGATCTCTGAGTTGTGGATGTAGGGTTTTAGCCAAGTTTCAGAGAGAGTTAAGATGTGGGGGGATTATAGTGTTGTATGAGTGCGTGGAGTTCAGACACTTTTTTGGAGATGCTCTGAATGTTAAGGGAGAGGAACGTTAGTCTTTTGGTTCTGTGTGGGGATGTGAATATAGATAGGGAGGTAGTAGTAAGAGACAGAGTGATAGAGGTGTAGGGGGATGAAGTAGTAGTGATAGTAGATGGAGTGGAGGAGATGGAAGATGAGAGCTGGTTATTAGGACCAGGGTTGGGGGGTATATCACCTGAAAGGAGTAGTGATGTCAGGATAGAGAGAAAAAAAGTTAGGTTGGGGGAGAGGATACAGAAATTTGGATTTTAACTTTGGGATTTGTATTGGTGAGGGGAGTAATTTTGTTTTGAAAATTAATTAGTGTGGTAGAATGTACTGAGTGTGTCCATAGAAGAGTAAGGTAGGAGCTGGATAGAACTTGGGAGGGATGTAGGTTCCTAGTGGAGGGTAAGGGGAGGATTGCAGGGGAGTGTAATAAGATGTGAGTTATGTCAGTGTACATAGCAGAGGAGAGAGAAAAAAAGTGACAACATCTTCAGTGTGCATACGAGTGTATACCTTCAGTGTGAATAAGTGCGTATAATATCATCAGTGTGTATAAGTTCAATATAATACATTAATGACCATATATAAGTCAAATATAAATATCTCATGTCACTTATTAATATCAGTTTGAGTATCATGAACCAGCAGGCATGAAAATTCACAAACAGCCACAACTACATAGATGTCTATATAAAGGAATGTATTTGAACACACCCCTCTTATAAGGTTTGACATGCACTAATTCCAAAAAAATGCTGCCCATTGGGTAATTAGTACAAATTTGTACACCTATAACATCAGCTATTTTGAAATATGTTCTCATGCGAAAAAGCCCCCACATATTAACCAACAGGATCATAAATGACCATATAATCATTTAGCAAACATCAGTGAGTCTGTACTATTGTAGTAGACCATTATCGGTTACAAAAATATCATGTTAAACAAAATAGACCTGCATACATTTAGAATGAAATAAAATGTTGAATCAGTGTCCATCATTACAAAACTGTACTTCCCTTAATCTTCGAGAATGTGAGGCTCCAAGTGACTAAATATATATATGCACCAAAAAACATTCAGGCGTCAGCCTTCGCTTCTTCGTCCGTCAATCATATGACCTCACAGGTTCAAACACAGTTTGTCCATAAATTCTTATTAGTCACTGTACATATGCCCCCATAAACATTCCACAAATGAAGATACCATATGGACACCTTTTAAACTATATAGCATGCTACAAACTATTAGGCCTGTCGATTTCACAAATAACACAGACTCCAAAACTGACAAATTTTCAATTCAAGTAATGAACAGCAGCTTTCATTACTACATCAAACCCATAACATGGCCTAAAATGTAAAAACATCATTATTAATACCATTAAACTTACATATGAACACTAATGCTTCTTATCACTTGCTATTAGAATGTCAGAATACAAAGTGTGCCATTTCAGGTGATTTTTCATTTATCTGAAGTAAACAGTGTCCAACCAAGGAGAGCTTTCTGAGGGCATCTTTCTGAGAAAACTCTGGATCTAGTGTTAGTGCTGAAATTATGTCTTGCACAGCTTCCCTTCCTCTGAATGTTGTAGCAGTGAGCTGACTCAGCTGAGTCCTTTCTTATGCAAACACAGCTGCTGACTGTATTATCCTAAATTTCTATTGGAAAAGCAGGTGAACAGGATGCAAACTTTGTTACAGCCTAATTTTTCAGCCTGGAGACCTCTTGATCTTATCTAGTCTTGTAGTCTTATATTTTGATTAGTTTTATTCCTGAGGTGCCAGAAGTGTTTTTCTTGTAGTTTAATAGTTTGCAGTACTGTCTAGGCTTTATCCTTTTGTCTAAGAAGTTCCCCAATTTTACGGGATAGCCAATGAGCACAGTTGAAGTTGAATCACTTTTCTTTTAGTGGGGCAGACTCACTTAGTACGGAGAGGAATGTTTTACTGAATTGTAACATGGCTTCATCAAGTGGTAGTGTTTTTTGGGCTGAAAAGTTATAAAGCCTGAGAGATTAAATTAATTTTTCTTCTCTAAACTCAGTTTGTGTACACATGTGTACTGGTGTTGTTTTGGAGAGTGAGTAGGGGTCCTATTGGCAAATATGGATAAATGATCACTTAGAGAGTCAGGCTGGGTGCATGTATTAGATATATTACACAGTGGGATGTTAGTATCCAATCTACTATTGATGCTTTGTTTCTGAGTTTGATGTATCTGGTTGGGGTATCTATAAGTTGTTTAAATCCAAATAGATTAATACTGGCTTTGGGGCTGTCATATTTAATATGGAGTCAGTCTATACTAAAGTCTCCCAGAATTATAGTTTCTTGTGGTATATTACTGGATACCCAGGTGAAAAATCTTGTATTGGAATGTTATTTCCAGGAGGAATGTATACAGAAGTGACACACAGACTTTTGTATGAGTTAAGTTTTAGAAAGGAATTAGTAATTCTGCTTTCCTGAATTGTGGTTAGCTCTGATGACATGGCGAGATGTTTAGATGGCTAGGATATCAAAAGGCTACTCCACTTGTTTTTTTTTTTTATAACCTGTACAGTCAGCTCCAAGTATGTTGTATCCTGCTGGGGGCAGCCCATTGTCTAGGAGGGTGGATTTTAACTAGGCCTAAGTAACTACAAGTATGTCTGGGGTATGGTGGGATATGAAAGTGTGCAAGTCAGCTACTTTATTCAATATGCTTCACAGGTTGATATTTATGAGTTTTAGCCCTTTACTTTTGTGTTTTTTCCTTTGGTATTTCGGGCTGCTTTTGGTTAGGGGGTTTAGTTGGAGTGTGATTTAAAACTGGACTATGTTTGGTTGTATGACTCTGCAGTGTATTAATACGATAGGGAAGTAAAATCTAGGAAACAATTTTTCTTATTTGAAGTTTTGTTTTTATTCCAGGTGTAAGTTACAGCATTTTTTACATTAATATGATAAGTTTAAAGAGATTAAGAGAAGAGGTATTGTAGAGGTGATGGGCTATGATGATTGTGTGTTTGTAGGAGTTTGTGTTGCTGATGGTTGAGGTGGGGCTAGGTGAGTGATTGATGTAAAGAGGATTATGGTAGATAACTACCTTGAGCAGAAAAGACAGAGGAGAAAGATTGTTAGAGTTAGGTTTATAAACATGTTCTTGGGTTGGCTGTAGGAGTAGAGAGTTAGCTGATATAGGAAGAGGTAGGCTATGGTAGAAGGCAAATAATAAGACAGTGCAAGAGTTGAATAATTAAGTATTGTAGGTAGGAGGTTTCAGGGTTAATTCTATGTAGGATGAGCTCTGTGATGCTTTACTTGGTGTAAACATGCATTCAGAATGAACAAGATGAGTATAGGATTAGGACTCCTGTGTGAATGGTGATAGAATGTTAGTTTGTGCAGGGCAGATGTCAGAGGAAATCATATAATTGTGTGGGTAGGTGATAATACTATGAATTGCCGAAAGAAGTTTTTGTGGTGTGGTGGGAGGGGCTAGCAAGTGTTGTTGGATATGATCGGTAGTGTGCAGGTATAAATGTAGTTGTAGTGTGGGTGGGAATTGGAGATAGGGTAGGGGAGCTGAGTGTGGCTGAATGAAGTAAGGGCAAACACAACAGTTTTTTCCCTGACAGCACAGTATAGAGCAGAGAGAATAATAATAAAAAAAAACAATCAGTGAAAAATAATAAATATATTGTGGTATACTGCTGCATATGGAGACTGAGGTAATAGTATAGATGCAATCATAATTCAAGAAGAAGGAGCAATAAAATTGTGTAGACAGAGACATAAAAAAAGGAAATTATGGAGGATTGGTCAGGCTGAATAGACAAATCACAGATAGCAGAGTTGCTGTTGCAAGTAACAAATCAGTGTATTATGTATAGAAAAGGTTATAAATGGTTATAAGTAGAAAGAGTGGCAGAGTAGTGCAGGAAGCTGGGATATAATGACCTTTATTTAAATATGTATTAGCTTTATAAGAAGAGTATTAAAAAACTTATCTTTAGTTACAAATTTAGATATGGCTGCTACAGTGCTATTCAGCACCTGAAGTTGTGTATCACCACTCTTCCAGTCCTCTAGTACAGATATTGCAGGAAAAGGAGCCTCAGGCTTGTTGGTCAAAATTGGTGTTTGTATCAGTTTAAAACTACCAGGGAGTTGGACTAAGGCCAGAATTAGGGCAGTAGAGGATAGCTGGCTGCAAAAATAGAAAATAGGGTTTGTTTAATGTATGACTGTTGGAGTAAAGCCAGATCAGTAATTAGCTAGAGAGGGGATTAGCAACTACTAACTCTGTATCATTGCTAACTATCATTCAGATTGCTGAAATCACCATTGGCAGTTAAACAGACCCACAGGAAAGATGTTTTCAGGAAACAGGGTTGTATGCATGTGATAGTAACTCAGCACAGAAGAGAACCTAACGTGTATTAGGTACCAACAAGTTAACATAAAGTATTACTTGGAAAGAAATTGATACAACACAAATGCCAAAGTGTCAACATGCTCGTCACAGTATCCATTTTTGTAGATCTTATCCATACATATCAATCCCTCAACTGCACAACCCTGCTTGTTAACTCATTTCTATTCAAATATGACCATCTCACTGTGACCATTTCCTTGAAAACTTGCATCATACCATCTGAAAAATTCTGCTACATTCAATGATTACTCCAGTGCCAGCGACTTATTTGCAAGTCACACTGATAATCACAAATAGTATAGCATCCAGCAAGATGTGTAAGTGAGTCTGCTGTTGACATACCTAAATTGTACAATATATTGGATTACCTTCACATCCACAAATTACTATCTAACACACAACATGGTTTTCATCCCTATCACAGTACAACCATAGTCCTACTTACCTTTACTAACACAGTTAATTACTTTAGAAATAAAGGACAATTCGTATCTACCATATTTTTAGACTTGTCAAAAGCCTTTGATGTGGTAAATCATAACAAACTGAAGTCCTCTCCTCTCTAAATCTTTCTAGCTGCTGTATCACCTGGTTTCAAAGCTATCTATCTGGATGTCAGCAGGCTGTACTTTGGCAACAACACCTCTCTACCTCCCTACCAGCTACATTAGGGGTCCCTCAAGGCTCCATCCTTGAACCTCTACTCTTCTCTCTCTTCACCAATCAACTTCACACCTTCACTACTCATGCCTCTGTGATACAGTATGCATATGACTCTACCCTTATATGTACAACCTCCTCCCTAAAAGACCTTCACACCATAACTCAAGATTCATTCCTATCTGTATAAATCTGGCTTACCAACTCACAGCTCATTCTAAACCCCAATAAAACAAATCTTCTTCTCTTTCACCCCTCAAGAACGCCTTCTTCTCATTTAACTTTCAACTTAGAATCCAAATATAAAGCCATTATTGCCCCAGTAACATATGCAAAACTGTTAGGCATCGAAATTGACAATAATTTGAAATTTGACATCCATATTGCACAAACTATTAAAATGGTTTACACAAAAGTAGGTCTTCTGTACTGAAACAGACAATGCCTATCTAGCTCCACAAAAACTACTATCGCTCATACACACCTCCTGTCAACTGTCTTATATGCCTCCCCAATACTCACCAATCTCCATAAAACTGATCTTACTAAACTTGATTCCCGCTACAATAAAATTGCCAAATTTGCTACTGATGCCTCACATAGGTCAAATCACTGTGCTGCACTTAAACAACTTAACTGGCTTGAATTTCCTCAATTGCTTCATTACAAACAACTTATACTTGCCCACAGGATCCTACACCAGCCAGATAAATGCCCTGCTCTCAACAATATAATACAACCATATACCACTATCAGACCCCTATGCTCTAGCCGTAGACCAAAGCCGTAGAATAGGGTAACGTGGTTCACACAACCTATCTAGATCTCGCCAAGGCTTTTGACAACAACCCCCACTTTGGAATTACAGATAAACTCACTAAACTAGGTATAAATTCCTATGTCACAAGATGGGTTGCCAACTGGCTCACTGACAGAACCCACACTGTGAAAGTAGCAGACTCCAAATCTGACTTCAGACCAGTGACAAGTGGAGTACCACAGGGTTCAGTCCTGGGTCATGTCCTGTTTGGTATCTACTTTTCTGAAGTACAGGTTAACACAGAAGGTCTTTGGCTAACAAAGTTTGCAGATGACTGAAAACTAGGAGCCATAATTGAAACTCCAAATGATGTGGACATCCTACAAAAGGGCCTCACTGAGACAGATGCCTGGTGTCAAAGTCATGGCCACAAGCTCAATGTCAAAAAGTGCATTGTCATCCCCTTTGGTAAAAACTCTGTACCCATGAGCTACTACAAAGGTGGTAGTCTATTGAAGACTGAAAGTGTGATAAGAGACCTTGGGACACAGGTGGAGAGTAGTCTCTCATTTGATAATCACAGTTGTCAAGAAATCCTTCCACATAGCACATCTTATCACAAAAAGGTTTCTCATCCAGGAAAAAAGAGGTCATTGTTTCCCCTCTACTCATCACTATAGAGTACAATGCCCCTTTTGGTATGTACCTCACAAGACATCTACAACAACTGGAAAGGCCGCAGATATACCTCACCAAGAGGATTACTGGTCTCAAACAGATGCCCTACATAGACCTTCTCAAAAAACTCCAGCTTTACTCCGTCGCATATCACCTACTCAGAGGCGATCTCTGCCTAACATACAAAGCTACGTCAAACCCAAAGCTGTTGGACATGCTCCACTTAAAGAAATCCCAATCCCTCCAAGCTACATGCTCTAGGGACATAAACTTTGTCACCACAATAAACAGAACATGCTGGAGGGATAACTTCCTGTCCCAGAGACTTGCCATACTCTGGAACAAACTGCCTATCTATATCAAACAAAGCTCCTCATTAGCACTCTTCAAGAAAAATCTTGATGATTGGATGGGAAATAAGAAATTCACCCCAGGAATCACCTCTGTGGCTCTGCTTGACAGGGGCATAGGAAAATAATTTTCTTGGGTGGCGAAAGCCAGGGTACCTTTTTGGCTAGGCTTATATAGGCCCTAGGACTGATAGCCTAGTGCCTACCTATGAACCTATGAACCTATAACAATGGACAATGGGCAATCAAGTTGTCTAATGATTGCAAACTGAGGGCAGTTATTGAAGTCCATTCTGATACTCAACTTCTCCTGCAAGGGCTGGACTAAACAAATGCCTGATGCACTGAAACTCAGTGAAAATGCACTGAAACTCAGTTCCTTGAAAATGCAGCAAAACTCACATTCCTTGAAAATGCACCCCTGATAATTAAGTGAGCAGCCTGGTAGTTGGTGTACAGGATTTAGGCACTTGTACCATGTAACCAAGTTAGATGATACAAACCTAAGCAAGTTACTTAACTAAACTATCATCTTAACTAGGTAATTTTACTTGCACACACATATGTATGCACACACAGACACACACACACACACACACACACACACACACACACACACACACACACACACACACACACACACACACACACAAGTTTCTCTATACATTTACCAATGGATGTATGGGCTCGCTTGCTTGTCTCTTTCTTAGAGATGTTTTTCAAATTTGAATTCCACACAAAAAGCAGCAGCAGAAATGAAAGTGAAGGGAAAGTTAAGTGTGCATGCATGACACTTGCAGAGTGTGGCCGTACTAATGATGCACACAGTGCATCCTTAAAGAAGAAAAGGGAAGGGAAAGTTAAGCATGTGTGAAGCATGGAGATACACTACTGATCCCATGACATCATGGGTCTCATTTAGCAAGCAATGTGCAGAATCTTTAGCCTACTTAACCCATACATTTTTGTTCAGTTTCTCTACATCTTTTCTTACATTCCAGAATCACATAGATCCTGTTTCCATCATCCAGCTAGATCACAGCGCAGTATGCAAGCCAGATGCATATTGTATCCTAGAGTATAAATTGACTGGTGTTCCATAATCTTCCATATCTTTTTCCATTTATTCTTCCACTTCTTACATCATTCTACTTCATTACAGATATAGTAACATACTCTGTATATATATATATATATATATATATATATATATATATATGGTCTTCTGCACTGTCGATCTTCTGGGTCGTAGAACCATATATATATATATATATATATACTATTTGGCAGATATTTCTGCAGAATTAGTATAATAGAAAAGGACAGTCTTCACATAACAGGCCTGAGTAACTATACACCTTCGTAGCAAAGGTTAGACTAGGCATTAAACATAATATAGAACCTTTCGGTAGGACATACTAGTACTACCATATGAATCATATCAGTATGGAGCACCAGTCAATTTATTTTACTTTATTTCATTTTCTCATCTTGCAAGTACAACATATTAGTTTATTAGTTTATAATCATAATAGGACACACAGTTGTTACTGAATGAGTAAATGTACTTGAGAATATATATTAGATTGTTTCCCACTGCATTTTAGATTGATCATGAAATATATGCAATTTGTTTGTATATATTCTTAATTTTAATTTGAGTATGTTCTTTTAAAATGTCCACAGTTAATAGCAATTAGTTAATTGTTTTTAATAAGGGCGGGAATTTATTAGCATAAAAGGGAGTGACACTTAAGATGATTGTTCTGATGAAATCTATGGACAGTAGATGAAAGCGCTCAACTTGTATTTTGTAACATTATAATAAATCAGTTTTTAACCAGTTGGAACGTGACACTTATTTTTCTTGGAATCATTTCTTGTGCATCATTCATTTGGTAAGGCTTTTTACTTATTAGATATTTTGATTCTACTCAAAATCTATGTGCCAATTCATGTGGAACTATTGAGGCAAGACAGGCAATTGCAATCTGTATAGCATGACCCTAATGATAACTTAAACAAGAAAACAAACTATAAGTCTTAAATATAAATCCAGTTTCTCTGCAGATTGTGAGTTTTTGTTAAGTAATTAGTCCATGTATGAAGTTCACTCTGCAGTTCAGAAAAGGCACCTCAAAACACACAATAATTGCATCTGGCAGCATTTGATGCTCGGTGGACTAGGGAAGTTAGTATGAGTGATGGCTTTGATGGTTCTAATCTGGAAGTACCCACAGCTTTACTGACCCTCTTCAAGTGTAACCTTGATGAGTAGATGGGAAAACACAAATTTGTCCCAGGGATTCCACCTGTGTCCCTCATTGACAGGGGAGACAGGTGCTGACTGAGATTTCTTCTTGGGGATAACCTTTTGGCCAGGCTTGTAATTGCCCCAGGGCCATTAGCCTAGTAACCTCCTGTGATCCTATGATCATATGAAGGCTTGCATGTTAGCAATGGATATGCGGTTATAAAATTCTTATTAGTAACTGTGACAAGTTGCATGTGGCATAATCTGCATTCTGGTAATAGCGCAGCTGAATTTAAGGGTCCTGACACCAAACCATGCTCATGGTTATGTTTCTATTCTCTCTCTCTCTCTCTCTCTCTCTCTCACCTAAGGCATTAAAATGGGGAGACGATGGCTGCACGGGAAGATGCAGCATTAGCACTTCAAGGCAATCAAAGCAGGATTTTCCCTTAGCCACTGCAGTGTATGAATACATTATTCTAGCTTAGCACATGAGCAGGAATATCCATAACCTTCATCCCTGTGCTATGTATCATGTATACCAAGCCTCCCAACAAACAGCTCAAGTAAATCAAATCACAGTGGTTAAGCAAGGTCATTATGTAAGAGACACAAAAGATAACTATCAGTATTTACAAAATATGGTTTTCGGTACTTTAAAAGAATTTAAAAAAATGAGGAAATAAGGTTAAACACAATAAGAATAAAGTACATTTTAGTTACGCATGCTTTAGAGAAAAGTGGGCATTTTCAAGTGAAATAAAGCACTTGGAAAAGGGCTTTGTTTAGGCAAAAGCATATATAATTAAATGTGATTTCGATATCATTGCTGTTTTTCAAATCTATATCAATCATCTCACAGCAGTCATTAGATCCTTCTTGTATTTATTTGTTTTGCTTTCATTTACCGAGTTTGCTTACTAGGTTTAGTGAAAAATATATTTTTTTTCAGTAGATGCCTATAGGAGCCATTGTAGCATGGCTTTCTATATTATCTTATTGCTTTATTACTACACACGTATGTATCAGGAACATTTCAAATTTTGATACATAGGCTAGTCAAAAAAGATGTGTGTGTGTGTGTGTGTGTGTGTGTGTGTGTGTGTGTGTGTGTGTGTGTGTGTGTGTGTGTGTGTGTGCGTGTGTACATATATATATATATATATATATATATATATATATATATATATATATATATGTATGTATAGTCATATTTATTTATTTATTTACATAATATATAGAGCGGGACTGTTGCATCAGCTGGGAGTCTCATACCAGGGATTATGTAAAGACTATGGCCAGGATTCAGAAATGGTCCAGCCATGAGCTGTAAAGCATCTGCAAAGAAGGTCCTTTAACACAATCACAGAAACCAGCAATTCAGAGACACATTAGCCATGATGGGGAAACATTATCAGCTAATTTGCATGTCTCTGAATCAGTCTGAGATCACTGCAAGTGCTAATAAATGCTTTGCTGTAGTAATCACCACCTAATGTCCATGCAACACATTAGAACAAGCACTCCCTCATTCATTCCCCCACAAACATACACGCATTTAAACACATATTCAAACATGCTCATTCAAACACACACACACACACACACACACACACACACACACACACACACACACACACACACTCATACATACACTTGGACACACCCACATACCTCTCATTTGCTCCTGCAGTCACAAAATGTCCATGATTGAGCCTCTTATAATCTTAATATCCTTGACAGACACAGATGTAGTCAGTCAATAATGTCAGACATTACAGTTTCTGAGTAATTTTTCCTTTGTAGCTTCTTGATGCCAAATTTGTTGGTCTATTAACTTTTTTAAGTGAAGTAAAGTAAGATTTAATTTAAGATGTAAAAAGATTCCCGTGGTGTCTATTGTTCCTAACCTCCCTCCCCAGGAAAAAATCCCTCACACACACACACACACACACACACACACACACACACACACAAGACGCATGCACACTGCACACACACACACACACACACACACACACACACACACACACACACACACACACACACACACACACACACACATATTTACTTATTTAGATTTACTTACATGTGTAGTGCACTGACCAATAATGACCAATTTCAGGCTTGGCCTTGGTCAATGAAAGATACTTACTGTACATCTAGTACATCCACTCCTCACCCAATTGTACCCATGTACCCTTACTCACACACCTAACCTGCATACCCCCTAAATAATCTCTCTAATGCTATCACTCAGAAGACTCACACTCACACGCACACACACGCACACACACACACACACACACACACACACACACACACACACACACACACACACACACACACGCACACATATTTACTTATTTAGATTTACTTACATGTGTAGTGCACTGATCAATAATGACCAATTTCAGGGTTGGCCTGGGTCACTGATAGACAACTACTGTACATCTAGTACATCCACTCCTCACCCGATCGTACCCATGTACCCTTACACACACACCTAACCTGCCTATCCCCTAAATAATCTGTCTAATGCTATCACTCAGGGACTCACACTCACACACACACACACACACACACACACACACACACACACACACACACACACACACACACACACACACACACACACACACAGTCAAATTAAACCACTTGTACCTCTGCATATACTCACACAACCAGGCACAAATATACATACATACATGAAAACACCCAACACTATCTTCTTACTAAACTGCTCAGCACTTACATCTAACACAGCCTCACTTATTGAAAGTAATAAGTGATCCTCAACTTTTGGCTGTGCTAATTAACTCACCTGGTGGGGGTGATTTGTACAGCCAAGTGGTTCTGTGAATTGCTTCTCTACATAAATCTCTTATTGCAGGCATGTTGAAGGTGAGCACATGCCTCATTATCACATGCCTCTGCCCTTGCCTGCCTCATTTACATTTGCGGTACACCAGAGAGATAGCCCACCATGGCACTACACCTCATGAAGGCACACAGCATAAGGTTGTCTCTAAATCAGAAAAGGCTACCACCGACAGTAAAGCGGGTTCAGCACTAGCGTTAATATTTCTGAATCCCAGCATATGTCAGGAAATATTTTGCTTACTAGTTCTTCAAAGTATGCTGATCTCCATATTATATACAACCATAAATAAAAAGAGAAAACAAATCAAGGCCTTTAAATATGAATTACATGGCTTGCATATATAATTATAGTTCTCTTACTTTGTATGCAGCTCATTGAATTTGTTTTGGTTTGTTAGGTCAAAAAACTCTCTATCCACTACCTCCTAATCGTTTTAATTATAATTATGCAACAAGGCTTTAAAAACATGCATCCATTACCTTTAATACTTTGTTTAATAATAAACAACTGCAATCTTCTGACTCATATTACTCCTACCCCATAACAGATTTAGAGAACTTATTTCCCTTAAATTGATAATAGACATTTAATTTAACTGACTCTTAACTGACTTAATAGCCCATTCAAGTGAAATAGATTGGTTACATAGCTTAATAAACACAAATTGGATGTAGCACTACAATAAGAAACTAATATAATTCATTTAGAGCATAATAAATTAAGCAGGGAATTTCTTCATGTCATGCAAAGAAAATACAAATGCAATTCTTAATTTTATAATAGAAGACTTCCTCTATGCTTGTTATAATAGATATATGCAGACAAGAGGATCGCTGTTGCAGCTTTCAGACTTAAAAAAAATGGCAGGTATCTAGTCTCTATATACTTCTGGATATAAAAATGTAACTATTAAGCCAGTGTTTGTCCATCTAACTTTCTTACTTTAGTATAATGCTACTTTGAAAGACGGGTTATCTGAGTTCTCACCAAGATTTTTCCATACACAAACAACCTAGTCTAATAGCACTTTTAAAATATTGCAATGCTCTTATCTTTCTTCTTTCAGTTAGTGGAGGTCTCCATCTTTTCATAAGAAATAGTGCCAACATTTTTCAACAGTCTATATGACTAGTCACATTGAGAGACTATGGGCAGGATTCACGAAGGCTTGCACGGAGTGTAAGAGATGTGCAACACTCCATGCAAGCCTCGCGATCCAGGAACAGCCCTAAACTCCGTGTAAGAGACCAGCTAAAATGTCTGTTACACGGACTGGGTGTGGACATGCTAAATACCTCACTTGCAGCCAAAAGGTATGCAAATGAGGTATATTAGCGATCCACGAAGCAGAAACCAGTCCGTGTAAGAGACGTTTTAGCTGCAGAAATGTACTCAGTTGACAACTGAGTACGTTTCTGCAAATTCCACAACGGAGCCATGTCAGCTCCAAATAAAGGTTGCATATGTCTCAGGCAGCATGCCAATGGCCAAATATGTGGCCATTGGCAAGGTAACCCGATGCAAAAATATTAACAATATAATGTTTAAACCCAGCGCAAATGGGCTGTGCTGTATAAAACCATAAAAAAGAAGGTTATAAACCCACAAATGTGGGTTTCATGCAATACATGGAATGACAATGCAGGGACCAGCAGACCAAAAACAACATGGCCACCGTGTAGTGGTTGCTAAGGGGGGAAGCTGAGTCTAAGACATGTAACTAAGCATTAGTAGGCAATCTCATGTAAATGAGGGTTAGGATACTGAATCTCACAGTCACATAGCAAATGAGCACAGTCTGAGTACTGTAAGAGATACATAAGAGGGAGGAATAGAGTAGGAGATAGGTGACATCACAGGGGGGAATGGTATAAAGAAATGCAGTTCATTGGAGGTCAGTGTAACATGACAGATGACAGACACAGATCATGGAAAGAGGTGTGCCACTAGATAAATCAGGGAAAGTCAAGAAATGGAAGGTGTACACTGTTACTTACACCAAAGTTTCTTGCTGGGCGTGCATGCACACGTGTGCGCACCATGAAGCGCGAGTAGGACAGTGTGCACGCATGTAAGGCAGACTGAGCATGTGGGAGCGTGTTGGGAGATGTTTAACACTGTTTGCACTGGTGTGCGCGCGTGTAGGGCAGGCTGAGCATGTTGGAGGCTGTTGGCAGACGTGTAACAGTGTTTGCGCGGGTGTGCACGTGTTTTAACCTGAATAAGTAGATTCTGAACCGTGTAAACATGTGTGCACGTGTGTAAGCCACTGTGAGCTTGTTTCTGCTGGTATGCACATTGCTCCCCCCTGAGGAAACAGAAAGGAAAAAAGGAAGCAACAGAATTAATAGGAAGCTAGCAGGGATAACTGCTGAAGCTAGCAGGTGAAAACAATTAGAAGCAGGCAATTACACAGGCAGAATAGTAGCCCAGCCCAGCACTTAAAACTCTGCAAACAGTAGTGCAGGATGTTTCTCTTAAGAGACACTGCAAGACAGGAGTAAGCTAATAGAAGTGAAAACTGAAAAAGCTTCACTCAGAGTAGAAATGTTAGGGGCTGCCATAGCTGTCATAATGAGACATAGGCGACTTGCTGAGGGTGGTGACAATGCAGATGGTGCCAGACAACCCACAGTGAGGAGATGGAGAAGAGTGTACAGGCCCAGGGTCACCTACCATGGGTTACATGAGCTGGAGATAGTAGAGCGCTATAGAGTGGACAGAGAGCTCCTGCAGCAAATTGTTAAGCTGTGCAGGCCACGCCTCACACACAGAACCAACAGAGGGGAATCCATCCCAGTGGAAACCAAGGTATGTGTTGCCCTAAGAATACTAGCAACAGGTAACTTCCAGAGACCAACTGGTGATATGATGGGGATATCACAGGCATCACCGTCCAGGGTACTGCACCAGTTCCTGGATGCCATGTCAGCACATGTCGGGGATCATATATATTTCCCCAATGCCCGTGAGGTATTGGCCAGCAATATGCGTCTCTTCCAGCAAATAGCGGAATACCCTGAGGTAGTGGGTGCAATAGACTGCAGGCACATAAGCATCAAAGCACCAGCCGGTGAGCAGGGTAGGGCCTACATTAACCGCAAGGGCTTCCCCTCTATCAACTGCCAGGTCATGTGTGATGCCCAGGGCATAATAATGAATGTGTGTGCTAGCTGCCCTGGGAGTTACCATGATTCCCACATCTGGCATTTGATGCAGCTGTACCAGACATTTGCCAATGGGGACATCCCACACGGACACCTAGTGGGGGATGCAGGTTATGCACTGGAGCCGTGGCTGATGACACCCATCAGAAACGCACACACACCTGAACAGGAACGCCATAATGAGGCACACGCACGTAATGTAATAGAGCGTGTGTTTGGGCTGCTCAAGTCATGGTTCCTGTGTCTAGACACAACTGGTGGAGCCTTGCAGTACACATCAACTACATGTACCCAAATTGTCATGGTATGTGCTATGCTACATAATATGATCTTGCGAAAACAGCTGCAGCGAGACCAGCATAGGGCTGGGCCAAACAGCCCGCCACCATTGCCAAGGCCATCACAAGCAGAGCGTGACTCAGAGGAGGAACAACCTGAGCCTGCCCCAGTAGGCAGAAGGAGGCGTGCCCAGTATGCCCTGGCCTTGGCAAAGAGGCAACGCATAGCACATACACTGGCTCAGTAGGAACCCTGGGAATGATACCCCCTCTGACTCACTCAAATAATAACATGGATGCCTAAAATGACATGACCTGCTCACGAACATGTACAGGGAAGTGTAATATGCTCATCTGACAGAGGCAGCCCTGCAGCACCACCTGAGGCATGAATGCCATGTGTTAAGTAATGTAACACCATGTACTATATGCACACGTGAGCACCCTGACTAACATCCACCCTCACCAAGCATGAAGCCACAAAATGACGATGGGATGATTAAGTGCAATAACTGGCTGAAGTAATGCAGTTAGTCAAAGGGGAGCCAATGTGTTTCAGGCTGGGAAGACATGCGGAGCATGACATGATGCACCACCTGCTAGGGGTGGCATGCACCTATCATGCCATGCCCCATGGATACTGGCAAAGGCTGTCAGTACCCACAGCATGCCCTGAATAGGTAAGTCTCAAAACACAAACCCACCTTCATAGGTTCCACAAGGGATAGGAACCTAGATGTAATGCTACTCAATGCCAGAAGTCTAAACAGCAAGATGTGTGCAGTGTAAATGCACACAGTATGGAGAATGTAGATACCAGTCCTGTAATAGAGAACTGGGTCAAGGCTCACATCAGCACTCTAACACTACCAGGTCACACCTCATACTGTGCTGTACAGCCGCAAAACATGGAACAAGCTACAAAAGGAGGGTGACCAGCAATAAATGTCAAGGATAACCACACCCCCATGTTGGTACCACAACAAGAAGCAGCATGGATTAGCCATGGTCAAATACCAATGGCTAAAACCGCCTCCCAGTATATAGCCTGCTGCAGACTACTGTCCTAATACCAGGAACTGCACCTGGCCTATGTTGGAATACATGAATATATCAAGCCCCCCAAACCACATTATATTGCTTGACTGAAAATACCCAGACATACACCGGGAGCATTATACTAGCACCAACACAGTAGGAGAAAAGTTCCCAGAATCCATAAACCAAAATACCCAGGAACAATGTACCACTCCCACAAGAGGGGTAAGCATACTGGATGTGATAATCAGCAACATGTGTACTGGATGGCACGATGAGAAGTGTATCCCTCACCGGTAAGACCAGACCATAGAGTAATCACACTGGATATACACATCCCGACCCCAGTCCCTGGCCAGAATACCACAGTGAAAAACATGTGTAAAGCATAGGTTGCAGCCCTCCAAACTGATGTTGAATCCACGAAATGCCCTGTGCAAGTGCAGAATATGGGACACACCACAGAACATGTTATACAAGCATTCCATGAACACAGCCAGGAATGCTTGGAGTATGCAATCACAAATAACAACAACACACAATGCCATACACGCAGGCATCTGGCATGCTGGACTCCAGCCATTACCAAACCATGCAAGAGAATGAGGAAGCTACCACATGATAGAGCAAACATAAAAAGGGAAGTAATCACTGACCAGTAGTATGGCAATAACATATGTCCACACATACAATCCACTAAGTCCAGACACAACAAGTAGAATCTGTGAATCCAGAGGCAATGTGACACCTGTCCCAAGTACACAGACAACCACAACACCCCCCAATAAATACAAATATATGTGATAGATGCAACCATGTATCCAAACCAGAGGTTGAGCTCCACCAACTCAGTACTGTCAAAACTAGTCAGGAGGAGAAGATAACCACATACAACACAAACCCAGTCCCACATAGACCTACCACAACTGTAATCCAAACACATAAACACAGAAAAATATTCCCGGAGGCCTTAATTACAAACACAACACACCAACAGAAGCCTCCAAAGCAGATCACAAGCAACCACAACCTCCAAACATAGCACATGCAACGAATAGTACACAAAGCTGGTGTGCCAAACAGTCACAGGCCAGAAAGAGAAACAACATGCCTGATACAGTTGTAATAGGTGTCTGTATAGGCAGACACACTGCTGTCCCACTCACCAGACTGAACAAGGGAAAGGGTAGAGTAAGCTGCCTGTAGGCTGCCACAAAATGCCACATGACACAAGTACGCAGGTCACCCCAAAGCAAGCAGAAATATGATGCACTCAATGTCCATGCTGGTGTGAATGACCTGAGATGTGCCTCCCTGGTCAACATGAAAAGAGACATGGATGATCCCTCTGAGTATGTACCCCAGGCCGGTATGACACTGGCTGTGTGCAGCATCCAATTCTCACCAAGAATGATGCCACAGTACAAACACAGAATGATCATGTTTAACAGCTGGCACAGTTACAGCTGTCAGTCCAAGAGGGTCTAATGTCTGTCTGCTTGAGATGTCAAGCATGACAAGCCATGCTGCTGTTCCAGGGATGGCTTGCACCTGTTACCCCTGTGTGTCTGTATACTGGATAAGGCCTTTGCCACCTCCATAGAGCTGTATGTAGGCAAGGCCAAAAAGTCTACTCACCACCCTAGAAAACATAAGTGGTAGGAAAAATAAGGGTAATGCTGACCAATGCCAGATGTGTAAACTGCAATATGCATGCCCCTGAGGCACTTCCCATTATGGAGAACATCGATGTCTGTGCAGTGACAGAAGCCTGCTGCAAGCCTAGTGATAGCACACCAGCACTACTAGGTTATACCACATATCATCTGTTATGGCCCCAACACCTGCACCAAAACATCAAAGGAGGGGGAGTATCCATATGCAGCACAGATACCCATATGGCCAGGTAACTGACAATGCACAAAGCAGCGGAGACCACCCATCTGCACCTAAGTGTAGTCCAAACTGCCGTACAGTCTGTAGTATGCGACAGACCCCACTCTCACACACAAGAACTCCACCCAGACATCCTGAAGACACTGGACAGTATGAATGTCCCACCAAATACCAGACAAAGTACACACAAATTACCACATAGGTGGCAAACCATTATGTATGCAAGGAGTAATCAGGGACCTAGGGACACAAGTCGACAGTAATGTGTCATGTGACACTCACAATGCCAATGTGGCTAGGAAGATTGTCAATATTGGACACCGTATCATGAAAGGATTCACATTTACATCAACAGAGGTCACTATGCCGCTGTACTGTTCCCTTATCAGACCCATAATCTAGTACAATGACTCATATGGGATGTACCGTACGTGACACCTGCAGCGGTTCGGAAGACCTCATAGTTACCCCACCAACAGGATAAAGGGTGTGAAATATATGTCATATGCTGCCTGGCTGTAGACACCCCAGCTGAATGCAGTCACAGACTGCATACACAGAGGCATTGTATGTCTGTTGTACAAGGCCATGTCCAACACAGGAGTAATGGACATGCTCCACCACAGGAAATCAAAGCCATTGGAGCTGTGAGAGTGACAGATGTCAGCCTCAACACATAATGAAATAAGATGTGCTGGAGGGACAGATACATAACCCAGAGGCTCCCCACACCCAGAAACAGGATTCCAATCCATGTTAGGCAGAGCCCCTCACTGACACCCCTCAACAGGAATATTGCCAAGTGGATGGATGATCGTACATGTATACTGGGGGTCTTCACTCTATCACGACCAGACAGAGGCACAGTGAAGAAATTCATAAATGGCCATAATAGAACATAGCAAGGGGTGGCGAAAGACACACAGACTCTGGCTAGGCTTACTAATGCCCTAGGGTGTATAGCCTAGTATGAACCCATGAACCTATGAAGATACAAAATGAACAGGACACTAAGGATAATCACAAGGCTTACCCAACTGATGGTAGGAACCATGTTGGGCATCCACAGATATGCTCCGAATCACACAGATATTACAAACAACATACCAAACACACACACATATTGCTAACATACAACCTGTCAGGTGCAGTGCAAACACCCCCCCCCTCCCAGAGTGCAAAATATCTATCCCAGCAGACTGATGGTCCCCTGACATTGCAGATGCTGAGGTAACAGCCATCATCTGGAAAGCAGAACACACAGCAGCAAAGGTATGTGATGGTGTCCTGGGCTGAGGCCAACATGGACTCCAAGAATAATGGAATGCCAAATCACACTACTGCCCAATGTCAGCCTTACCACAGGATATGTACCCAAAGAGCAGTGTACAACAACAGTGGTCCATCACAACAAAGGTGTTGCCTGAATGTATACTGCAAACTACCACCCCAGGATCCTGACAAGCTTGTTCTGCACAGCTATGGAAAGGATCAGTATGTACCGCAGACAGAAGGCTATTGTGGACCTACTGATACTGGACCCTACACAGTGTGGCTGTCGTAACTGCAGATCCTGCCCCTAAACATGTTTGACCCATTTGAAGCAGTCATTAAGGTCATTGATGAGGGCAATGTGGTCCACACAGCGTAGCTGGACCGTGCACATGCTTCTAGACAATACCGTATGAGTTCAGTATGGATATGTTCACCAGCTTAAATATATACCCCTATGTCAGTAGAGGGCTTGCAAACCAGACCAAGGACAGAACTGACATGGTCAGACATGCCGCATCCATGCCAGACTACAAAGCAGATATGAGTGGCATCCCACAAGGCCTGGTCTTGCCCCCCCCCCCCATTCTGTATATATGTCCCATAGGTATAGGCCAACATGGAAGGACTGTGACTGAACATGTATGCAGAGGAGTACAAACAGCCCACCATATCCAACCCCCAGCTGACACAAGCAACCCACAAAAGGGCCACCTACAAACAGACAACTGGAGCCATAGCCATGTCAGCAAGCTAATTGCAGAACTGTGTATAGACAACCACCGTGGATATACAGTAAGTGCCCACAAATTACCACACAGATGTTAACCCATGATGTACCTAACATGTAATGTGAGACCTGGGTACAAAAGGTGATAGATATCCTCCACTGGACAAACATGTGGCTGTAGTGTTCACAGAAACATATACTATATACCCACCCAAACATGAAGGTTGGCAGATGTAGATAAGGGGAAGTCACTGTGGCTCTGCAGTCATCCTCCATCAGTGTCACAATTGACTACAATAGCCCCCTGTGGGATATACTGCAGCAGACACCTCCATCAACTGTAAAGTCCACAACAGTACCCCACCAACTACCCATGGATCAACTAATCCATAGTCCCACCAGGGGCGCCAATATCCTAGACCTGGTCATTACCAACATGGGAAATCAATGCTCCATACCTATGGTCACCCCCTCGTTAGTCAGGTCTGACCATAAGCTAATCACCCTTAACATCCACATCCCACCCCCACCTCCCAGTAAAGAAACCACCATAAAAAACTTCTCCAAAGCCAACTTCATGCTACTCAAGTCAGAAGTGACAAACTTCATAACACCCATGCAGACGGGAACTGAAAGTTCAACTGCTGAATCCTACACTAAGGCACTGTAAGAGCACATCCACTCATGCATGAATCGTGCCATCCCAAATAGAACCAAAATTCTCTCATCCAAAAAAAGGAAGCCAATCTGGTGGTCCCCTGCCATAAACAAACTTTACAACAAAAGGAAGAAACTTTTGCAGAAAAGAGGAAAATCCCAGGATGCAAAAAACTCCCTTACTAGCCTCAGTAAGGAACTGAGATGCCTCATAAAATCCTCCAAAGCTAGTTACGAAAATAAAATTGCCAAAGATTCCAAAGACAACCACAAAGCATTCTATAACTATGTCAAGAATCTAAATGGCAATGCTCAGATCTGCTCTGAGCTAAAACAGAATGGCATTAAATATACTGATCCAAAGGATATTGCCAATATCCTGGCAGATCGATTCAGTACCAACTTCACCCCCCTCACCCCTAAATGGCCCATCTCAATACTGGAAGATTGCCAAATTCCAGTAATAACGGCCACACAGGTACAAAACGCACTCTCTAAAGCCAAGAATACAGCATCCATGGGACCAGATGACATCCCGGGCTGTGTACTACATGAACTACAATATGAACTGGCACCTCACCTAAGTGTCATGTTTAATCATAGCCTCACCTCAGGTTCGTGCCCACTGAGTGGCAGAGCTACAGTTATCCCAATCCACAGGGGATCCACCTTGGATCCCGGAAACTACCGTCCCATCAGTCTGACAAGCCTTATCTGCAAGGCCATGGAGCGTATTATCATGGAACTTATAAACAAAGACATTGGCAACCTTCAAACACTGGACCCCACCCAGTTTGGGTTTGTGAAGGGCCGATCTTGTCTCCTGAACCTGATTGACTTCTTTGAATCAGTCTCCAGAGCCATGGACAAGGGTAAGGTGGTCCACACAGCCTATATAGACCTTGCCAAGGCCTTTGACACCATCCCCCACTCTGGAATCATAGATAAACTTACTAAGTTGGGCATTAATCCCTATGTCACCCAATGGGTTGCTAAATGGCTTACTGATAGAACCCACACTGTAAAAGTAGCCGACTCCAAATCTAGCTCCAGACAAGTGACAAGTGGAGTACCTCAGGGTTCAGCCCTGGGGCCGCTCTTGTTTGGCATCTACTTCTCTGAAGTACAGGTCAACACTAAGGGACTCTGGCTAACAAAGTTTGCAGATGACTGCAAACTGGGAGCCATTATTGAATCCCCAAATGATGTGGATACTCTACAAAAGGGCCTTACAGAAACAGATGCTTGGTGCCAGAGCCATGGGCCCAAGCTCAATGCCAAGAAATGTATTGTTATCCCCTTTGGGAAAAAAAAACATGTATCCATGAATTACCATATAGGTGGCAGTACACTAAACACAGAAAGTGTGATAAGAGACTTAGGGACACAGGTGGACAGTGGTCTCACCTTCGATAACCACATCGCCACAACAGTCAGGAAATCCTTCTATGTGGCACACCTCATCACGAAGGGCTTTTCATCCAGAAAAAAGGAGGTCATTGTCCCACTGTACTCATCCCTCATTAGACCCATTATAGAATACAACGCCCCATTTGGTATGTACCTCTCAAGACATCTGCAACAACTGGAAAGGCCTCAGAAATACCTCACTAAAAGAATCACTTGCCTAAAGCAGATGCCCTACGCTGACCACCTTAAAAAACTCCAGCTATACTCTGTCGCATATCGTCTACTCAGAGGCGAGCTCTGCTTAACATACAAGGCCATGTCAAACCCAGAGCTGTTGGACATGCTACATAGAAATCCCAATCCCTCAGAGCTACACGCTCCAGGGATCTAAACCTTGTCATCACAATAAACAAAACATGCTGGAGGGATAGGTTCCTGACCCAGAGACTCCCCCGACTCTGGAATAGATTGCCCATACATGTCAAGCAGAGTGCCTCTTTGGACCTCTTCAAGAGGAACCTTGACGATTGGATGGGAGAAAGAATTCACCCAGGGATCACGTCAGTCACCCTGCTAGACAGGGGTCCAGGAAAGTAAATAATGTGGGAAGAAATAGCCAGGGAATTGTTATGGCTAGGCTTGTATAGGCCGTAGGGCTGATAGCCTAGTACCAACCTATGAACCTATGAACCAGGAGTAGCAAAGAGCATGAACAGATGCCATGTGTTGCCTGAGTAAACAAACTGCAGCCCCACACACTGTCATACTGCCCAGCTACAGGCAAGCTGTGCCTGATGTATGAAGCCATGTCCAACCTGGAATCAATGAACATGCTGCACCTTGTACAATCTGAATGGCAGTGAGCTATGCACATGAGAGACCTGAACCCCAGCACTGACATACATAGGACAAGCTGTACAGAATGATCCATAACACAGAAGGCACCCCCACTCTTCAGTAAACTCCTGGTACAGGTAGCCAGAGAGTCACTTATCGACACCGCTCAAGAGGAATCCTGATGAGTGGATGGGAGATGGTAGGCTAACCCTGGGTATCACTGTTATGTCACAGGTAGACGGAGGCACAGTATACTAACCATGACATATGTCATGGCAAACTCCAGTTACAATGTGTGTCGAAGGACAAACACACCCTGTGACTAGCATCAGAAATGGCCTAGGGAACATCGCTAGTGTTTGCCAATGTCCACCCATGTTGTGGAATACACTAGCAATGTTGGACGAGCCTGGTGTAGGTAGTCCATATCTGAACATAATGCAACATGGTCATATGTGCACAACTGGCCCCTACACAGTCTGTTGTCTCACTATGAAGATGTCAAGCAGTCATAGGACTAAAGCCCAGGATACTGTCCACCACAGTGAAAGTACTGAACCAGTACACTATACGGTACTACAGTGTTAGGTCATTATGAAAGTATGTTGAGAACTGTCTGCAAAGTATCCCATGCAATCCCTGCAGGCACAGTATAATCCCTGTTGTGGCAGACACGAAGCAGTTGGCCAGTTAGTACACAACATGACACCCAACACACAACCATAAATGTGAGATATTGTTGAAGTTCACACACACCCAAATATGTGGTGGACTTCAGAGTGCAACATATGGAAAGCTCACACTGGGCATGCTCGCACACTTGGATAAATGAGGCATATGTCAGACAACATGCCATGGAAAGGCTGAACTGGGCATGCTCACACACTTAGGCCATATCTCCATTTAGCAGTTGGCCACACATATCTGGTATTTGTACGTGTCAGTCCAGGAACCACCAACAACACAGCAATCTGCCCAGTGCACACAGTAAATGACTACAGAGACATAAGTGATATAGTGGATCACCGTCATATGCAAACATCTTCCACAGATACACAAGTTGGTCATAGGAACAGGGAATGCTATGGCAATAAAGACCTGCAAACAGTAGAACAGCACAACAAATATTGTGCATCCGACAATTGAACATATGGGTGTAGAGGTCAATACTAGGCTTGTTGCCCTAGGGATTGACAGCTCAGCCAGAGCGTGCTTGGCATCTGCATCCCCAGTACAGCAGGCCACTGAGCCACTGTAAAGTAGGTCACAGAAGGCAACATGTGAGGCTAGTGAGCTGTGCCTCTGTCAAGCAGGGGCACCGTGGAGGTCCCAGGGATTGAATGTGCTAAGCCACAGCCATGTTGTCGGTGTGTGCTGGGAGAGGGTTGCTGAGGATCTCTGACAGTAGGTGTCCGTCAATAACAGACTGAGGGGAGCCCTATCTGCATTCTCTGGACAATTCCACTGTCAACACTGTGTTGTAATGATTATGTGTGAATGAAGTGCCATGCCGGAACTGTTCACAGATTTCCTCCCTCTGTGGGCTACAGCTCTGCAATGTATTAGCTCACTCTGTCTGTTGTACTGAGCATATATGGCTGGTGTACAGCTGACAGGTGTCTTGTTGTGGAGCAGTCATGGGTATATGTGGGATAGCATGATCAATGCAAACCATACACATGCTCATAGAATGCAATTGTCAAGGATTATGCTGAGTGGCCAGTATAGTCCCCCAACATGGGTCCTCTGAGGTTGTCCACTCCAGTCTTCACAAGTGTAGAGTCTGTTTGTGCTAAATACAGTTTGTTTGCAGTGACAACCTTGCCTTGGGGTGGAGATGGGATATGGATGTCCAGGGAAAGTGGGGTATGGTCAGATATCAACAATGGTGGTCTACCTCTGGTGTGGAACAGTGAGTACCCACGTTGCAGATGGACAGGTGCAATATGTATTCCCCCATGTGGCTGTGGTGTGTGGTTCTGCCATAGCACATGGACCCACAAATTGTAGTGGCTGTAGGGTAAAGTGGTGGAGGCCTGAGTAGTTCTTACACACAATATGCCTGTACCTGATGTTAACAACTGCAATGGTGTATGTGAACACCTGCATATCCCGGCACTGTTCCCAGGGAAGCTAAGTGTGTGTCCTGGATGTGGGTGTGGTGTTCTGGACTGGTTGTGTTGTGTGTTACAGGTCCTGTGGTCATAAAGCATGGTATAGAACATAACCTGCCAGTGCGATGTGCATATCTGACCCTGACGTAGGTGGCTGCAAATGCATATATATGCTATCCCCCACCTGACAGGTAGTACTACATGTACATACCTCTGTAGAAATAAAGATGTCAGCACCCTATTAATACTGCAGTGCAGAACAGATGCCCAGTAATTCGGAGAGTGCGCTCTGCTAATGCGTCTCCGTCAAGTGTCATAATATAGTTAGGTAGGGGTTTGAACCCTGCAAATGCTCAGTGTTTGTGTGTGTGTGGGTGGATAAGTGGGGTTTGTGTGTGTGAGAGGGAAATGTCCCTTTTGGCAACTGGGAAAACACACTACAGGATGCACATTCCCCTTTCAAAACACTGATGATGTCAGCACCCTATAAGTAAAGCAGGAGAAGGAAAACCTCCCAGTAATGCGAATCGCGAGCTCTGCTAATGCATCCGTCTCAAGTGTCATAACATAGGTAGGTAGGGGTTTGAATCCTGTAAATGCTCTGTGTGTGTGTCAGGGGTTAGTGTGTGTTCAAGACTGTATGAAAGAAATATCCCTTTTGCCAACTAGGAGAACAGACTACAGGATGCACATTCCCCTTTCTAAACACTGATGATGTCAGCACCCTATAAGTGCAGCAGGAGAAGGGAATCTTCCCAGTAATGTGAATAGCGCGCTCTGCTAATGCGTCCGTCTTGAGTGTCATAACATAGTTAGGTAGGGGTTTAAATTTTGTAAATGCTCAGTGTGTGTGAAGGGGGTTAGTGTGTGTTCAAGACTATATGAAAAAAGTATCCCTTTTGCCAACTAGGAGAACACACTACAGGATGCACATTCCCCTTTCTAAACACTGATGATGTCGGCACCCTATAAGTACAGCAGGAGAAGGAAATCCTTCTAGTAATGCGAATGGCGCACTCCGCTAATGCGTCTGTCTCAAATGTCATAGCATAGCTAGGTAGGGGTTTGAATCCTATAAATGCTCAGTGTGTGTGTGGAGGGGGTTAGTGTGTGTTTAAAACTGTATGAAAGCAATATCCCTTTTGCCATCTAGGAGAACACACTATAGGATGCACATTCCCCTTTCTAAACACTGATGATGTCAGCACCCTATAAGTACAGCAGGAGAAGGTAACCTCCCAATAATGCGAATAGCATGCTCTGCTAATGCGTCCGTCTCAAGTGTCATAACATAATTAGGTAGTGGTTTGAATCCTGCAAGTGTGTGTGTTTGGATGAGGGGGGTTAGTGTGTGTGCAATTTTGTATGAGGGAAATGTCCCTTTTGGCAACTGGGAGAACACACTACAGGATGCACATTCCCCTTTCTAAACACAGATGATGTCAGCACCCTATAAGTACAGCAGAAGAAGGGAACCTCCCAGTAATGCGAATAGCGCGCTCTGCTAATACGTCCGTCTTGAGTGTCATAACATAATTAGGTAGGGGTTTTAATCCTGCAAAAGCGCAGTGTGTGTGGAGGGGACTAGTGTGTGTGCAAGTTTGTATGAAGGAACTATCCCTTTTGGCAACTAGGAGAACACACGACAGGATGCACATTCCCCTTTCTAAACACTGATGATGTCAGCACCCTATAAGTACAGCAGGAGAAGGAAAACCTCCCAGTAATTCGAATAACACACTCTGCTAATGCGTCTCTCCCGAGTGTTATAATATAGTTAGGTAGGAGTTTGAAACCTGTAAATGGTGTGTGTTTTGATGTGGGGACTCTGTGTGTGTGCAATTCTGTATGAAAAACATGTGCTTTTTTGAAATCAGGAGATTGCACTACATGATGCACATTACCCTTTCCAAACAGTGATGATGACAGCACCCTATACATACAGCTGGAGAAGAGACATCGGCCAGTACTCAGAATAGCGCAACCTACTACAGCATCACTCTCAAGTGCCATAACATATTTAGGTAGGGGTTTGAAACCTGCAAGTGTGTGTGTGTTTGGATGTGGGGATTTTGTGTGTGTGCATTTCCATATGAAAAACATGTTAGTTTTGGCAATCAGGAGATCACACTACCTGATGCACATTACCCTTTCAAAATACTGATGATGTCAGCACCCTATAAGTACAGCCAGAGAAGAGGAACTATCTAGTAATCCGAATAGTGCGCTTTGTTAATGCGTCTCTCTCACGTGTCATGACTTAATTAGGAAGGGGTATGAATCCTGCAAGTGTGCGTGTGTGGGGGTAGTAGGGTGTGTGTAAATGCAAGTGTAAGAGAACAGAGCCTTTTGGCAAATACAATACACCTGATGCTGCATATTCCCCCAGTAAACACAGGGGATGTCACCACACTATCAGCACAGCCAAACAGGGCTAGTTGGCCAGTAATGCCAATAGTGCGCTCTGCTACTGGGTCTATTACCATTGTCAGAGTACAGATAGGTATGTTTTGGTAACCCACAACTGCCACGTGTGGTTGTGTCACACATTATGACCTTGTGTGGGTCTTTGTACATAACAATGCATGCCATTGCCTAAACCAGCAATGGCATTGCACACATGATGTATGTGTGTGACACATACACATAAATACCTGTGACCTGCAGTAGTTGCCATGTCTGACACATGCCTCGAGTGGATAAATGGTATTTGCAATGTATACCAATATGACTGTGTCTTACTGTGCAGGGGCCGCACGCGGTATGTGTCTATACAGTGTGGGTGTATATGGTCAAATACCTACAGCAGGGGATACACATCTGGTCTGGGCCATATAGTCTACATGTAGTTGATGTATAGGTGCTGCATGTTCCCACCTGTTGTGGGAGTGGTAACATGTCATTCCACTGCAATTCAGTGACCACATGCTGTGAACCCTTCAACTAGGGTGTTGTAGCTACAGTAATGCTCACGCACAATGTTTGGCTGGATGCAGTCCAGCCATATAAAGACAGTTCTTGAGACTGTCATATTGCCAGTGTTGTTATGGAGGATAGGTGGCCTTTCTGTGTATGGGAGGGTTGTGTGTGCCAGGCTATGAACCAGATGGCAGTCCAACACAGTTAGCTGCACATGATTAGGCCCTGATGCTTTGTGCTGTGCCAACAACCTGGAGGTGTGTGTATCTGTGGTGCCTTGGGATACCACCCCCCTGTCCATGTGTGTTACATGTGTAGGGGACAACAGGCATGGTATGGGGCATAACCTGTCAGTGATGGGTAACACCTGTGAGCCATGAATCAGGACTCTGGTACTGCACAGACATTGCAGTTCACCATGCTGAGGACAGTGTCCAGTGCATGCATCTTGCAGTGTACACTGCTGGTGTTGTGTAGCAGCACTGTTAGTGTCCTAACCTGTGTGATACCCACGGAGATGGCTATGTAAACCGTGTCCTGCAGCATAAGGCAGTATGTGTGTATCAAGGAGCTTTGCCAATATACATCGGGCCATGGGTGTCACGTGCAAGATGACCCTTGCACATCATTGTGGATTCCCTAGCATGTAAGCACACATTGACAGCTAGCGGATACCCTATGAATGACATTGAAGACTGAGCAGAATGTAGACATACAACACCCTTCCCACATATAGTGGTAGCATACCTGGTGAGGGTATGGTGGCAACCAAGATCAGGCTCATACTGGCCCATGCCACATGCTGAGAGAACCATTCTATGTTCCCTATCATGTAGTCCAGGGAGGTATGTCTCAGGTCAGCTATAGTGGCATGGTCAATGAGTGAGTCATATGTGTCCATGCCACTGACTGACCTGTATGCATGTGTTCTGTGGTGGACCATAGTGCCCCTGAGGCATATCACTGTGACTTTCACCAAATACAGCCTGTTGAGCAGGACCCCAGTGCAGCACCCAAGACAGATACCTGACACGTCTGTAGCAGGTGTGTTGTGTAGCCCTACAGGCTGTGAGTGTGTGGCACATGGGATGTGTGTGCCATGTGTGGCATGTGCTCTGTTCCGACAGAACATATGCCTATGTGCCAGCTGCGGAGGTATGTGATGCTCCGGCAGGATGCTATTCCGAGTCCCCACGTATGCCCCAGTGTGTTCAGCATGCTGTCAATGCGTGTCTATGTCTGACTTGTATTGTAGTCACTGTAATATTTTTTTATTTATTTATTTAGTTTACATTTGTTGACCGGGATAGTCCGACTGGATGCGTGTCCATTTTCAGCGGAGGCCCGGGGAGAAAAGCTCCAAGGGTAAGCAGATACAGCATTACATAATACCAGCATTACATATTACAAACAGATTATTTACAGAGATTACATAAGTAAGCAAGTTAAACAACTTCCACAGGTTAAATTTAGTCCTGAGCACAAGTCAGGATTAAATTAAATTACACAGTAAACTGTTTAACAGATTTGCACACATTCGAGTTAGCCAGGCTTGATACATTGACATAGCCAGTTAAGTGACAAATGTTGTTTGAGTCTAGTTTTAAATTGACCTAAGGTGGAAAGTAAGGTAATATAAGCTGGAAGTGAGGTCCAGGATCTACTTACAGAGTTTGCAAATAGAGAATCACCGGCTGTGTTATTTATTTTGCTAGTCTGAATTAGTAGTTTGTTAGAGGATCGAAGCGGTCTAGGATTGTTATAGAGGATGATAATATTTTTAAGTGCAGGAGTATTGTCTGGATTATAGAGGATTTTATAGGCCATAATCAGTTGGTTATACTGGATTAGGCTAGGTAGTTCAAGCTAACCAAGCTGATTTAGATTGATGCAATGATGTGTCCTAAAAGGCAGCCCAGTGGCAAACCTGGCAATGTGGTTGTAGCAAACTGAGAGTTTGTTAAGGACAGTCTTGTTAAAATTTGAGAGTAGAGGGGATGCATACAGAAGGGTTGAAAGAAGGTGAGAGCGAGCTATGGCAATTTTAGCTGGAGGGGTTAGGAAGGCTTTTATTCTGTAAAGTGACCCTAGTTTTTTATTGATGGTTTTGATAGTTTAGTTAACATGTAGGTCAAATTTGAGATTATTGTCTATGATGACACCTAATAGTTTTGTAGATGGGTCAGGGGAGATTATTGTGCCATCATTTGATTTTATGGTAAAGGTGAAAGCGGTAGACCTACGTGTTGGTGAAAATAACAGCATTTTAGTTTTTTTGGGAATTAGGATCAGACGATGTTCAGAAAGCCAGTTTTCTATTGTATTAAAGGTGGTCTGGGTCGCTGACCATAACTCTACTGGAGATGTGGCTGAGCAAATCAGAGTAGAGTCATCAGCATATTGGATACAGCTGACTTTTGGGATGACAGTATAAAGGTCATTAATGAAGATGGAGAACAGCAAGGGCCCTAGTATAGAGCCTTGTGGTACTACAAGGGTGTTAGGTAGAAGGTTAGAGAGTTTGTTCTGCCAGAGGACAGCCTGCTGCCGACCATTCAGGTAGGATTGAAACCATTGGAGGGCTCCAGTATCTAGACAGAATGTTTGCAGGGTGTGGATTAAAAGTTGGTGATCAACCATATCGAATGCCTTGAAAAAATCCAAAAAGAGGGCTGAGGATATATAAGTATTGTTGCGATTATGGTTTATGGTGTTAGTAAAGGCTAGGAGGGCTGAAGTAGTGCTGTGATGAGGACCGAAGCCATGCTGAGTGTCTGCCATAAGGCGATTTTGGATTAGGTGGTGCATGAATTGTCTATGAATACATTTTTCCATAATCTTTGCAAGTGGAGAGAGTATAGCTATTGGCCTATAATTGGAGAATTCAGTAGAGCTGCCTCCTTTGTGAAGTGGGACTACATAGGATATTTTCCAGATGGTGGGAATTTTAGCTTCTACTATGGTTTGATTGATTAGTATTGAGACGGGGTAAGCAATAGCATCAGCTGATTTTTGTAGGTACTCGGCAGGGAGTTGATCAGCAGAAAGTGTAGTGGGTTTTAATTTTTTGATCAAGGTACGGATAAGTGAAGTGGCGACTGGTTGGTAGCTGAACGCAAGTAGGTTTCTAGGGGTGCTACTTTCAGGACCAGGGGAGCTAGGAGGTAGTTGGCTAGCTAGGGCTTGAATTGTCTAGTAGCAGCAGGGATTGGAGTTGAAGTTTGTCCAGGATGTAGTATATATGACATGCCACCTGACAGGGTATGGCATTACTGGGTTCAGAGAGCTCAGTCCCCAAATTGGCTGTGTGGTGGCATCCCACACGTGTTGTACGTTCCTGGCCAAGGGTGATGGCTGACTGCATACATGTGGCAGCTGTGACATTGCCACATGACTCACATAAACCACAACTGGACCATAGAGGTGATTCACAGGTTACCTTTGCACATGTTACCCTAGTAGTGTGATTGCCATGGTGAGTACCAACACATAGGGCCAATGGGGAACAACATACTGAAGGTGTGTATGTGGGGGTGTACTGCTACTGTTTCATAGCACTGGCATATATGACTGCACACATGGGTAAATGCCAGGTAAGACATGTGCAATGTGTCACAGGCAACGTACATGTGTACAGGACAGACAGTGATGTTCTGTCATGTGTAAACTTGACATACGTATAAATGCGCTATGCAGATGTCACTAGGAGTCTACAGAAGCACTGTAACTCTGCATTGCAGGTGTAAGCAGTGTTCCAGGGAACCCCAAGCGAATATGCATGCAAACAAAGCTACAGTAAGCAGGGCTGGAAGTAGTGCATTGTACAACAAAGAAGGGGTAACAAATAACAGTAAGTAACAATGCAAATATGTAGGCACTATCAACATGTACCCAGGAATACACAGCGCAGATGCCCATGGTAGAACTGATATTATGTCATAGTTGATTGTGATTTGGATTACATTGGTACTGCACACATATCAACATGCACAAACATCCACATTGCATAGTCTTTGTGGGCAACTTGACACCATTACTGTACATGTCCACCATTGCATATCACTACTTGTGTTATCTTCCCCCCTGTGCTACCCATGTATGCGGCTATCTGTTGACATCCTTACCACCGGCATGCAATTATGTGCAGCTGTTACACTTTGGTACATACTATGGGTGCAGATGACAATTCTGGACATTCATACGGTTACTGCATCAGGCATGCTGGGATATACACACAGTCATATCAGCACACTGTACTGTTACCAACATGATACTACTAATACACTTCTATGTAGTCACCCTGTGCATCAGCAATGTGTTTACCTGTTCCCGCAATGATGTTGGAGATTGCAGGAGGTGGCACAGTGTCATCATATGCACAGGGTGTGAATTAGGTATGCCTGAGTCTGCCACTGATACCACCAATTGACATGTGTGTGTATGTGTGTTGGTGAGGGGCAGCAGTACAGGGTGGGGCACTGTTGGTGCAGTGTGTGCGTGTATGTGGTCACCCTAGGTGTTAACATTTCACATGTGTGTATGCATGCACACAGTTTCACCTCATGGCTGCCATATACAGGGGTTTGTGGACAGCCACAGACTGCACCTGGCAGGTCATACAGATCAGTGTCTGTGGGCACGGACACAGTACCTGTGCCTGACAGGGGTGCTACGGACAGTATCCAGTACTAAGCCAGACTGGGTACTGTCATCAGAAGTGGGAGTGTGTTGACTGGACACAGGTCCCTGTAGGGACTGTCCAGAGCCATGTGCACGTGGTCTCCTGGGGCGGTCCGATGACAGCACAGACCCAGCATTGCTGGGGCTGCTGCTGGCACTATGGGGGTGTGTGCGGGCCTGTTGTCATCCACGCCGACTGCCAGCTGCTGCTGTTGCTGGCATACGGCCACGTCGATGCCGCAAACGCCCACCATTGCCCTGGCTCATGGACATTTGGTTGTGGAACTGCTGTAATATGTCCCCACAACGTCTGTCTATGACATCGGTGAAATTACGGATAGCATCCGCGATGTCATGCATACTGTCAGTCATGGCTGTGCGACATGCTCTCAGCTCCCTCAGACCCTGTCTGGTGTACCGTTCCATACGTGACTGTGCCTGCATGACAGCCCAAAAACATGGCTGAGGTTGACAGACCTCTTTGGGCACGTCTGCCAGAGGCAGTACGCCCACGGATGCTCCCACGAGAACCCATGGGCAACTGTCTGTGTGGTACCATCGCAGGACCCTGCCCATGGCTGCTGTGTGGGGACACATGTGCCACAGGTACCACATTACCCTGGTCAATGCCCACTGTATCCTGTCCATCACCTAGGGACAATGGTGACAAAGGATGTACTGGCAGGATGACTGTGCACAATGATGGGGTTGACAGCTGTGTACTGTCAATTGGCTGACCAATGGCAGACCCTGACACACCTTCCTGTACCATTACACAGATATCATCATCACCAGTACCTGTGGCACCAGATTCAGGTTCCCTGCTGCAAGACACCAGAGCAGCACCAGAACCTGTGGGAGGAAGACAGGAAACACAGTTTATAGTCTCCACACATTGTTACCAGTGATGCACTTATGCACACATGCACACATGCACACATGGACACATGCACACATGCACACATGGACACAGGCACACATGCAGGCATGCACACGTGGACACATGCACACAGGCACACATGCACACATGCACACAGGCACACATGCACACATGCACACATGCACACGTGGACACATGCACATGTGGACACATGCACACATGCACACGTGGACACATGCACACATGGACACATGCACACATGCACACATGGTCACATGCACACATGGACACATGCACACATGCACACGTGGTCATGTATACACATGCACACATGCACACATGCACACGTGGACACAGGCACACATGCACACATGTACACATGCACACATGGGCACAGGCACACATGCACATGTGGACACAGGCACACCTGCACACATGCACACATGCACACATGGGCACAGGCACACCTGCACACATGCACACATGCACACCCCGCAGTATACACACAGAGCACTACTGAGTTACACTAGTGTTACTAGCACTATCAGGACTATTATAGGTATTGTTAAACACACTCACCAGCATGGATGGCCTGCCTTGCTGTAACCCCAGAGGGACCTGCAGAAATGATGAGATTAATGTCAGTGGGCACAACTGTGCCATTGATACTGCATATGATACAGTGCAGTAGTACACCAGTTGCCTTTCACACGTCAGCTGCTGATATTGCCAATATCACACATGCACAATTACATACTATGATGACAGATACATACCACGGACACACCTTACACATGCATAAACTAACAGTGTACAGAACAGTCAAGTGTACATATGGCATATTACCTGCATGCTCCATGTCGGCTGCTGTGTGGATCCAGCCTCCATCATGATGCAGGTGTACTGCTGTTGCTGTTCCGGGCTGGAGCCACAACACTTAGGAGTAGCCCCTCCAGTCTGGTGAGGGGGGGATGTGTGGCCACCCCACCTCCTGTGGAAACCTGTTGCCTGTCAATATCCAACGCACTCTGACGGACACTTCTGATTAAATCACTGCAGTGATGTTGTACCTGCTCATATGTCCTATTATGTGTGCCAATGTCATTTACCCTACGGACAAGGTCTTGCCACAGTGCAGCCCTCTCCTGCTGATTCTGACTGGTGCGGGAAAACAGTATGTCATACACCCGCACCAGGCTCTGGTGTATCTCCTCATCTTCCGCTGCAGAGTAGGCGGGATTACGCTGACGCGCCATCTCCCTGGAAGAGAACACAAACAGGATATCAGCAGACTATGTCAGCAATATATGGCACAAATACTATACATGATACTCATGTGTAGTGATATACTACTACTCCCGTATGTTGCATGTGTGTGTGTTGTGGTGGATACACAAGTACATGGCCAGATATCAGTGCTCAGCCAACACCTGTGCAACAATACCTGCCACATTCCACACAACATAGTAGCATGCCCCATCGGTCAGCACACACTGACAGGTCCAATGCACAACCTCACTCTGGGGGTTCATCCCAAGGTACTGTATGTGGGACGCCATCCACTAGTGTGATGTGGACACAAGTTACTCGGCCTGGATATACATATCCCACCACCAGCACAGTAGACTACTTTGATATGTATGTGATTAGACAGTTATTCACTTGTTAGGACTGAGATGGTATCCATGCAGCACACTGGGCCAGTGGAAGCCACAACCCACACTGCTGACCCCTTTGCAAATGCTTACCACAGACATGCCACAGATTGCATGGAACTTGCACACACATTTCTAACCCAGACCCTATGCACAAAGGTTAGGCATCCTGTCCAGTGGACCCCAGACAGAGGCAGATTGTATAACAATAGCAGGAGGCTACTGCAGGACAGAGCAGATTCACATTAAGGGAAGGCATCTGTGGTCAGCACTGGTACTATGCTACAGTCTCTCATAACAATGGCCACGGCCTACTCTGGGAGGGCAATGGCCACAAACACTATGGATAACCACAAGGCCTTCTTCAGTTATGTTACACATATGGACCAAATGCCTCAGATATGCTCTGTGTTAATACACACCTACTTAACATTCACCAAACACACAGATATTGGCAACACTCTTGCAGACAGGTTTGGTGCATGTATCCCCCCTCCTTCTCCCCCACCAGTTGAAATACTTATCACAGCTGTATGTAACCTCCCTATCATCTCACATGTCCAGGTGAGGGCCACCCTCAGCAAAGCAGAACACACAGCATCACTGTGACCTGATGGTATCCCTGGATGTGTGCTACCTGCACTCCAAGAGGACATACAACCGCATATAAGACTGATAATTTATCTTGGCCATACTACAGGATATGTACCTGGACACTGGCATACAGTAACAGTGGTCCCACACCACTAGGGAGGCACCTCTACTGATCCTGGGAACTACCACATCATATGCATAACCAGCCTGGTCTGCTAAGCTATGGAATTATTCAGTATGGGATGCATATGCAGTGATATCGGGTACCTGCAGACACTTATTCCCAGCCAGTTTGCCTTTGTGATGGGCTGATCCTGCCTTTTGAACCTGGCTGACCTTTCAAAGCAGTCACTACAGCCATTGCTGAGGGCAACACACAGACAACTGCTGCCAGGATCATGGCCTAACACTGACTGACATGTAATGTATAGTCATCCCCTTTTGGTGGAACTACGTACACACAAAATATCACATGGACATACCTATAGATACAGACCTATGACACATTTGGAGTGTTCACAGTATGCACACTATTAACCTGCTACTTTGCATTACCTGTGTTTGTCGCAGCTGGTTGCGTTACTACTGCTTCTGCTTACTGCTGCTACTGTCACTGCTGACAGCTTAGAGTCACAGTGTGTAGCGTGTTTTTTTTTTTCTCTCTGTCTTGGTTTGTCTCTCTCCCTCTGTCTGCTTCCAGACAGTGCAATGAATGTATTGCATGTGTGGAGTGTTAGTACAGGATGCTTTTGTAGGTATCTGCATAGGTCCATGTGATGGCCTCTGCACCAATTGTAAGCCAGCATTTGCTAATTGCATGCAGCCAGTTGTGTACTGATTGCAGTTCTCACTGTGATTTCAGGACAGTGCTATAAAAGGGTATGTGAGATAGGCGTTGCCCTTTCAGATTGTAAGAGCGGGGACCATGCTGGTATGCTATGGACACTGTTCTGTGAGTGTAAAGGTTAGTATCTCTCTCATGATTCAGGCTGTGTTGTAGATTCACATTTCTCCATTCCTCTCTCCTGTTCCCTGTAGTAAGTGTGTATGCACAATGACACCTACAACTATATATAGATATATATTTATATATATATATATATATATATATATATATATATATATATATATATGTAAATATACATACATTTATACATGTACATTAACTGACATTATTATCTACAGCTAACAACTAGCATGGCTGTTTCTGTTCACACACTACTATTATGGGAATCCAGTAGTTTTGACAGTAATTCTAAATGACATGCTTTGTGTACTACACATCCTATATTCCCTTTACATTCATCCCTACTATTGCATGTTATATTTATTTTAGCACAATGTTCTTGTATAAGTGTCATGGCTTAGTTGTAAGTCATGCAGACTACTGTTTCCAAGGTCCTGGGTTCGGGACTGACAGTGGGATTTTATTTTGCTTTTGAACTGACTACAGGACCTGTCAATCAAAGTGACTAAGGCACTTTTAAGCAGTTGTAACCGGGTTAGCACTGGTTTGCATGGAGCTCACGCATGCGCACTGGCGGTTAGCTCCACGCACACACGCGCACACCCACTTACAACCGCTTAACAGTGCTTACTCTGGCGCACACCCGTGCTATTTTCTTTGAAAGAAATGAAAATGGGGAGACAGGAAAGTGGTGAAAAGGGGTCACAAAGAGGGTAAGACAGTAGGGAAACAAGCTTGGGATTTGCAGGAGGGATGTAGGTAAGGCCCATAGCTGCCCATTTCTTCATCAGCAACAGCTGTGCATATGTATGTAATTTGGTGTGACATTTGAAACCTTCCACCCCTGAGAGAGGTGTCAGGACAACAATAATACTTGTTGTACAGCCAATTGTAATTGATAGTTTCCATGTCCAGCAGACATGTGTGCGGAATGGCAGCTATGTATGGGGCGTAATTTTTTTGTGGGTACAGAGTGCCCTTTTTTATTTATTTATTTTTTTTCAGGTGAGAGTGGTATGTCAGGTGAAGGAAGTTGGTACAGCTGGGGAGGTAGGTTGGGTAGGTAAACAGACAATATGTATGACACTTGTGGGGGGGTTACACAATTGACGGGGACTGAGGTTTGGATATCCAGAGCCCATGAGCCCACAGATGGCAACAGTGGAACTGATATCCCCACCCATAGGCAGTTGCCACTGTTCCTTCACTGCCCAGGATGGGGCTGTGCTGGGGGCTGTGTAGGCCGGACAACAGGCATGCCCGTAAGTTGTGCCACCTGTGCCTCAAGCTGGTGTAGGGGCTCGAGAACAGAGTCCCAGATCTCCCTACGCACCACAGTCCGGACGCTACGGAGGGTGAGTGGTGGTTCTCCTCCAGCCACACTTGCAGAGGGGGGGGGTGAGCCCCATCCCCTGCAGCGCTTCCACCCACAGGTGGCACAGGGCCACTGGAGGAGGGTCCAGCCTGGGCACTAGTGCCAGGTGCACTCACCAGCTGAGGTGGGAGAGGTGGGTCTGCTGGAACCCACCTTTCCTGTCGTCCTATGTTTTGCATTATGTCATGACAGTTTGGGTTAGTGACATATAATACCATTCACAATTAGTTGTCACAGCATGCATTAGTATTCCCATTAACCAAACACCCAGATATTCACAACATTGAACAGCGGCATAAAACATGCATAATTTGAACAGCAATACACAGTCCAACAACATGCAGGGTTGATTGATGGCAACAGGCCATCAGGTTTGGATGTATGAACAGGGCAGATGCATCAATGGACATGCAAATATATATGACCTAACAGGACAAATGTCCAGGGGTGTTAATTGTGATTGCACATACCATTTTCACGTGGAATGGGTTATATGTGGTTATAGGGTGGGGTGAAGAAAATAATATTAACACCTTCGAATACCAATACATATGCTGTACATTTCTAATAGCTGCACATATATACACACTACTGTTCTGACTACAGTTTCCAATATGATAACTACTTCTACTTGGTGATAGGACTGTTACTGCAACATCAATATACATTTTATTGTTCTTCATACACATTCATATCTAGCTTTGTTCAGCTACATCATCCTGCTACATTTGCTTTATATAGCTATAGACAAGTGTGGATGTTTGGTATATCAGACAATCATACCTGCATATTGCAGACTGAGAGCAACATATCCAGATTTTGGGATACACATTCCAGATGCAGCAACACTTTGAACAGATTTCACTGTTTGGTTTTGATTCTCACATGCATTTCATTCTGTCTTGACTGCAGTATACTTTATTCAGGGGTTATTACTACTGTATTGCTGGATTGGGTTATATGTGGTTATAGGGTGGGGTGAAGCAAATAATATTAACACCTTCGAATACCAATACATATGCTGTACATTTCTAATAGCTGCACATATATACATACTACTGTTCTAACTACAGTTTCCAATATGATAACTACTTCTACTTGGTGATAGGACTCTTACTGCAACATCAATATACATTTGATTGTTCTTCATACACATTCATATCTAGCTTTGTTCAGCTACATCATCCTGCTACATTTGCTTTATATAGCTATAGACAAGTGTGGATGTTTGGTATATCAGACAATCATACTATCTGCATATTGCAGACTGAGAGCAACATATCCAGATTTTGGGATACACATTCCAGATGCAGCAACACTTTGAACAGATTTCACTGTTTGGTTTTGATTCTCACATGCATTTCATTCTGTACTGACTGCAGTATACTTTATTCAGGGGTTATTACTACTGTATTGCTGGATTCATGACACTTTCTCACACTCTCTCAATTGCTTTATTTTACTATTCAGGATGGTACTTACTTCTAGGCTTTATTGACATGTTTTACCTGTAGTTATTACAATCCTTTCCAGCAGTCTCACTTCTGTCATGTTTCAGTATTTCAACAGGGATATATTTCACACATGTGATTTCATCATCTTCTGCAGCTATACTTTTCAGCCTGCTGCAGGTTGTGTACTATTTTCTTACAGGTGGGGCATTTTTCATTCAGAATTTATGTCAGACATTTTCATTTTTCTGTTTGGATTACAGACTGCAACACACTTTTGTAATCAAGCAATACTTGCAAACACTTTCACACTGTTACTTGCACATTTTATTACTTAGTGACTACCCTGCACTCTTTTGCTGACTGTCATACTTTTATATTTCTTTTACTGGTAGTGGATTATTGACCTGCCTGGTGGCGCAACCGCAACAGCCTATCGCCATAGGCTCTGCGGTTCGCAGAACGGACACCTGCAGCTGTAATATAAATGAAGTAATATTGGAATACACATCTGCATAATATCAGCTAGTTTAATTTCTTACATACATAATTAAATGTAACTTACTCAGTAGTGGGGCGTTGGGCATTTGCCGAGCCTCCTGGATCCAAAGGTTCAATTGGTCCTGCTTGCATCTCTTCAGGTCTGCATGGTGGTGACGGACCTGCTCACCAGTCCTTGGAATCCCTGTGGCACTGGTGAGATCATGAGCCAACCGGTCCCACGCCTCAGCCCTATATGCTCCCCACAGGACCTGGCCCTGCATGAGTTGGGCCTCATGATTGTGGACTAGGAGCCAGATCATGTACCTGGACTCCTCAATGCCCCACCTCTGTGCTCGATAGCAACTACCCTCACCTACTCCTGTCATTCTGGCTGCAAGTCAGTTCTACAATCATTTATGCTGTGTATTCCCGCCTATGGGGCTTATATAGTCCGTTTTTCCTGCACATATCTGTGATTGGCCATTTTGGAATTGTATCAACTTCACTAAACCTGCATTGTCATGCTCCAGTTTGTATTAATTCCTATATATTTGCTATTATTGCATTTATAGGTACTGCTGTCATGGCTTAGTGGTTCAGTACCTTGACTATGGTGTATAGTATCCTGGGTTCGAACCTGGCCACTACTTTTTATTTTTTATGACTGTCTAGACAAGCTGAGGGGTGTGTCTGTGTAAAGGCTGTTTTGATACGGCTTGCTCAACGTTGCCCGTCGGTTAGCTTGTTTGCATGGTGCGCAGCTCCACGCAAACGGGGTACGCTGGTTTAAGCCTCATTTGGCTATCAGCACGCATATTACGCTCAGCTCAGTTAGGGGCACATAGATTTAGCATGTTAAACCACTGCTCAGCTATGGGCACTCATTTTGCACCAGTTAAACCACTGCTCACCTACGGGCAGATGCACTCACCCTGTTAAACTGTAGCTCAGCTATGGGCACATCTGGCATTTTCTATTGTTTTGTTACCTCACATTCCTTCCATATAAATGGGCTATTTCATTACATTTTACATAAAATGTAGTTTTATGTGTACATATTTGTCAGGGACTTGTTTTGTGCTTATTTTGCTAAAAATAAAAATTGGTGTTGTAGGGACTCGAACCATGAATGCCTGCTCTTCAGCCAACATCTCTATTGCGACGCTATTGCTTCTTGGTTTACTTTGCATATTTAGTTCTCATATGCTTTCCCACTGACTGCTAACTGTAGCTGCGCTACGGGCACACCCATGCAAATGAGCGCACTCACGGTTAAACATCTTTACAATTTTAAAAAAAATTATGAGATGTTCATTTGTACATTTTATGTTCGTAGTCTGTGGTGGCATGTGTTGTGTTGTGTTTATTCACATTTCCATGGACTCTGTCGTGGGTTTTTACTTTGGGCACTTTTACGCTTCTGGGGGCATGTCCGCTTACAGGGCTCGGCCTACGGACATGCCCCCTACTGTCTTACATGGACCGTGTTAGCCTTAGGTGTGATTCAGCATGCTCTCATGAATATGCAGAGTATGCTGACATCACTCCGTTTAACTGCAGCCTCTGTGTATGAGTTATAACTCTTACACGGAGGCTTCGTGAATCCTGCCCTATGTTTATTACAAAAGCGGCATCTGAAAGTACAAACTTCATGGCTGAATCTGAAAATGTATGAGACATTATACTCTAAAGCCCTATTTATTGCCAACAATAGCTTATTTAGCTCTATGCTGGAATCTGAATCCGAATAATTTAGCATTTTAAGCATGGATGTCCATGTTATATCAGAGCTGTTAGGACACAACCAGCTCAACAACTGTGACCCCTGGTATTGTTGGGATGCCATCAAATATATTTAGATTTAACATTTAAATGACATTAGATCATCTTATGAAAACAACAAGCCCAGGATTTATATGAGCTTAATGACTACCATAAATTATGCATCGACAATAAGCAAATTTGTATGAAATAAACAAAGGTTTTATCAGATTGTTTCAGAAGAGAACAACATTAATATGGATTATAAAACACTCACTGTAATCATGAAAATCAAAACAGAAAAAGTTTGAAAGGTGGTATTTGTTTTATTATTAATTCTACAGTCTATACACATGACATTATAAACTCAACCGTGGGTAATGCCATCTACCACTACTTCGGTTCATAACAAAAATAAATATCAACCAACTAAATTTAGCATTCGTAAAGTCAATGGCATTATACCAAAATTATTTCCTGTTGGGTTCTGAGAATGGATCCGACGTTTCACATTGAGTAAAGTGTTTTATCCTTGAAAAAATTTTGAAAAAAGTAACACTTAGTCATGATGACTTTCTGTCGGATGCATGTGAATTTTTCAAAATGGTGTTTCTATTCTTTAACAGATGCTTGCAATAACATCTTACCATATCTTCAACTACCTACTACATAGATGTATGCAGACCCCGCATCAATTTTATAAAATAGACCCACACGTATAATACATATACTGTATATATGCACACACATAATTACACACATACACACACACACACACACACACACACACACACACACACACACACACAAATATATATATATATATATATATATATATATATATATAGAGAGAGAGAGAGAGAGAGAGAGATGTATATAGATAGATAGACAGACAGATAGATAGATAGATAGATAGATAGATAGATAGATAGATAGATGAGCCTAAATTTTGATCAGCAGCACAAATTGCTGATCTGAAAACCAGCAAATGTAACTCATTAACTGCAAAAAATAATGATCCACAATGGATTGAGAAATAAATAACAGTAAATGCAGAGAAGACCATACCAAGCCCATGCAGGACAATTAAGTAAATAAATCAAATCTAAAAAAATCATGAAAATGGCAACTTATAGAATTATACCACATTTTTAGTAAGTTACGCACTTGAACTTGTTTGGTTTTTCTGATGCAGAGCCAAGTGCAAAGTGTTGTAGTAAATGGGACATATTTCAATTATCTAAATCAGAATAACAGAAAAACTGTGAAGATAATTTTCCTGACTGCAAAGATGATGTCAAATATAATCCACAGGACATACCTTCATGTTTGGGAAACTTCTACTTTTTTCCAATCATTTTCTAACTGTAGACTTTTCATCACAACTATCAATCAATGATCAACACTAGCATTCAGAAGTAATGTCAGCTGCCTCTGAAATGTATATGCATCTAAGGTACGTGACAACCTGTAATAGAGCTACCTCACATATACAGAAAATAATTCATGACAATTGGCCCATCCTACAGGCTTTACCAGAACTAAGACAAATCATTGGTTCTGCCCCTAGATTTGCCTACAGGAACAGCATGAATCTTAGACAACATTTGTGTTTTAAAGATTTTAAGCAACATTGTAACCTGGTGAAAACAAGCAAATTTGGTACTTTTGCATGTTACAATTGCTGCTGTTGTAATTCTATTGACAAAGATATAAATTATTTTTGTACACAAACTGGTAGAAGGTATGACTTTAGATGTGTAGCAACATGTAATTCAACCGATATTGTCTATCTGGCCACATGCAAACAATGTACTACTTTCTATGTGGGTAAGTCAACTAGAAGACTAAAAGATAGAATAACTGAGCACAATTCGAACATTAGGCGTAATGTATTAAAGAATGCCTTAGTGAAGCACATAAATGAAACCAATTTGACACATAGTGTTATGTTCAAGGTTATAGATATTATTAATATAGCAATAGATGAGGTGACATTAATAATAAACTTGAACTAAGAGAATATAAAATAATTTTAATGTTGTCTGCACATCAAGTACCCGGTCTAAACCAAATGTTATCACTGAAACCTGTATTAAAATACAGACAGAATTGTCTGAAGTAACTATATACACTTTTTATGTATTTCTATATATGTTTTTATACATTTTTCATATGTTTAAGGGTTTTATCTCCTTAAGATAATTAGATTTTTTTATTGGCTGTGATATTTTTGAAATTGTTTAAATTAACTCTAGTAGGATATGATGTCAGCAGTGATGAAAGGTTTTTGACCTGAAAGCATTGTTGTTTTATTAAAAACTTTACGCTACTCAGTTCTTTTGTTTTTGTCACATAATCCACACTGTCACAAATTATAAGCATGCCATTAAAGTTCTCAAACAGTATTGTGTGCATAATTAGAACAGTTAGAACACATGCATTTGGTGTAACAACTTGACTCATGTTACCATTGCACAGTGATGTATATTCTACAGAAAGAATACCTTGGTATGGCCAATAAGCTGTGACAGCACTCTGTGACAAAGGTGGTACACTTCAGTTACACATCACTGGAAGATGTGTAGGGAGGTACATGAAGAAGGGTGCATTGTACACAATTATTGATGTGATGAAGGATGGAATCCATGAAGGTAATATGGCCTCTGTTGTGCATGTCCGTCACACACCCAGTACAAGTGTTGCAGTAAAGGGAGTAGTCAGCACTGTGATCACATGCTGGTGGATGTACCACTTGCCATCTACCTCAGGACACAGGTCACATATCTCTTGGTCTGATTATAGGATGTGATGTCTATGTTATACTTGGGTGGTATGTTTGTTTCCTGATTCAACAAATCCCTTCATGTTTCTTGTCAAAGCATTTGTTATCATGGCTGTGGCAGCTGTTTTTGGCTGATACTGTCTGTATTACATTAATGTCACAATTGGATTCAATGATTGCCCACAATCTCTAGTTCTTCAGGCAGCTGTTTGGACACAGCATGTGGATGTAATCTGTGATGTCCAACATTTAACTAATGGGCAGGAAAGGTTCTAGAAGACACCTCATATGTACTGACCTGATCACTGGACCTGAGATATAGGTCACATCACACATTTCAGCATAGTAAGATACCACATATCTCAAACACTGTTCTACCCATTTGGTAATATAGCTGTTTATGGTCACATATGACAGTGTAGATTGAATACCTTAGTGTGGATTTGTGTCAAATGCCTTGACCTAGTCAGGTTACACAAGATAATACTGTTGTCATCATGCATGCCCTTGATGACCTCTTTAAGGACATCTTTCAGATGAAATGGACTTGATGTAGCATTAGCAACTCACACAGGTGTGTTGCACATACCTGGAAAATTACTAGTGTACATTTAGAAGAAGCCTGTGATGACATATTGGTAACCTTACAGTTGAGGATAGTCAGGATCTCTCAATACATGCATGCATCAGGTACTGTCACCCAGCTCAGGTGGATGCATTTTGATGTACATGGGAACATAGGCCATATGGAGGGTGTGTTGAACTGTGTATTCAACTGTATAAGAAAGGTGTATGTGCTGAATCGCACCATAGGAGACTTGTGATCCTGTCAGAGATCATTGCTTCTATGTGATAGGCCTTGATGAAGGTAAGACAGTGTTTACTGCCTATAGTGATTTGGCCTAGGATTTTGAAACAATCCCCCATGTAAGGTATTGTTGAGAAAACCTCCAAGCTGGTGATTAACCCTTACATCAGTTGATGGGTAACCAATTGGCTCTGTGACAGAGCAAATTATGTGAAAGTTACTGAATCAACTCAACTCATACCAGTAGGGCTGTCATAAATGGCAAACTCCAGGGATCTGTGCTTGCCCCTTCACTGTTTGAACTCTATTTCTCAACAGTTCAAACTAAAGTACATGGCCTTTGGCTTACTAAGTTTGCTGATTCTTGCATACAGGGTGCAAGCACTGACTTGTCCAATAGTGATAACATAGTACAGGAGAAGTTAACACACACAACTGAATGGTGACGAAGACACACAATCTACAAATAAAATCAGAAATGTGTGTTTGTAATGTCCATTTGAAAAGAAAAATTCCATGTTTTGCTATTCATAAACCAAGTGGTACAAGTACAAGGAACACATGTAAATAGCACTCTGAACTTTGACTACCAAGTGTCTACACTAGTATTGAAAGCCTATGCTGTGCTTATCATAAGTCATGTCATCATATTGAGATTTTAGGATTGTATGACAGCACTATAGTATAAACCTCATCACAACACTAATAGATTATAATAATCTCTTTTTCATGTACCTCACCAGACACATATAGCAGATGGAGAGACCTCAGGGATTTCTCAGCAACACAACACAGGACCTATAAACCATGCCATGATGTGTGTGAATAGACTAAAAGCCATGTTACAAGCACTATGGCTCAAGTCCAACTTGGAGTGTGTCAGCCAACACTTTATTGCTGATAACATCAGCAGTGTCTATTGAAGAAAATATAGCAGTGTCCCACATGCTGATGTAAAATGCTCTCTGTAATATCAAGCAACAGCTCACTCACTCACACAAACACACACACACACACACACACACACACACACACACACACACACACACACACACACACACAAACACACACGCACACACTTGACTGTAGGGAGAATAGAGCCCCTACTAAGTACACAGTAAGTACACAGACTACACAATACAGTACTTTATGCAAGCACCACAGCTCAAGTGTGACTTAGAGTGTGTCAGATGTCACTTTATAGCAGATGGCATCAGCAGTGTCTTTTAAGGTGAATATAAACGTGTCCCACATGCTGGTATAAAATGCTCTCTGTAATGTCAAGCAATAGCTCACAAACACACATTTGATGACAGTGAGAATATAACCCCTATTTATCTAAGCACACAGACTACAGAACACAGTACTTTATACAAGAGCAACAGCTCCAGTCCACCTTGGAGTGTGTCAGACGACACGTTATAGCTGATGACATCAGCAGTGTCTGTTGAGGAGAATATAACAGTATCTAACATGCTGGTGTAAAATGTTTTATTGTAATGTCAAGCAACAGCTCAGACACACACACACACACACACACACACACACACACACACACACACACACACACACACACACACACACACACACACACACACAGTTAACTGTAGTGCAAATAGAACCCCTACATATCTAAGTACACAGGCTACAGAACACAGTACTTTATGCATGCACCACAGCTCAAGCCTGATTTGGAGACTGTCAGACAGCACTTTATCGCTGATGATATCAACACTGACTGTTGTGGAGAATATAACAGTGTCCCACATGCTGGTGTAAAATGTTGTCTGTAATGTCAAACAGTAGCTCACGAAGATACACTTGACTGCAGTGAGAATAGAACCCATACCTAAGTACACCGACTATAGAACACAATACTTTACGCAGTTATCATGCACAAGTCTGACTTTTGCAAGGCTGTAGGCCAACCTATAGTGAATGGAATCAGCAGTGCATGTTGGAGAGAAGTTGGGAGGCCTGCATGAAATGGATGTGTAGGCATGTGCAAGTATCAAAATACTGTCAATTCATTTGATTGGAGTGGTAACTGCAGGATACGTGCTTCTGCTCTTCTGTCTAGATAAACACACACACACACACACACACACACACACACACACACACACACACACACACACACACACACAAACACAAACTACTTGATTGGAGTGAAAACAGTACTCCTGCCTAAGTACACAGACTATAGAATGCAGTACTTTAAGCAAGTACCATAGCACACATCTGACTTTTACAAGGTTGCTGGCCAACTTATAGTGGATGACATCAGCAGTGCATGCTGGCGGGAAAAAGCTAGGAGGCCTGCATGAAATGGATGTATAGGCATGTGCAAGTATCAAAATCCTGTCAATTCATGAGATTGGAGCAGTAACTGTAGGATACACATGTCTGCTCTTCTGGCTAGACACAGATACACACACAAACACGCACACATGTGCGCGCGCGCACACACACACACACACACACACACACGCACACGCACGCGCACGCGCACACACACACACACACACACACACACACACACACACACACACACACACACACATGCCCAATTGATTACAGTGAGAGCAGAACTCCTACTTATTTGAGTACACAGACTACAGAACAAAGTACATTATGCAAGCACCATGGCATAAGTCTGGCTTTTGCAAGACTGCAGGTGAACTTGTAATAGATGAAATCAGCAGATCATATGGGAGACCTGCATAGGCTCATAGCTTCATATGTTCACAGGATGCTACTACCCTTATTGAGCAGAGCTGGATGGTTATTCTTAGCAGAGTGATTTTGTGAGGAGCACCAAATGGCCCTCTCCATAGTAGCCACCCCAGATGTGGCTTAACAATTATCCAACCAGTAGTCAAGGTTGCGCTTGAACAGGGTCATTGATGAGCATTGTTTCATAAGCAGTGGGAGCTTATTACAGAGGGGTGAGAGTTACTGGGAGATATATCTGTCTCTCCATCATGTTCTGTATATGTCACAGACTAGTTTGAGAACTCTGGATCAATTATTCTTGTCACATTTGATTTGCAGATGTCAAGCATTTCCAGTAGGGCAGGGTCTGAGACTGCTCTGTAGGCCAGGTATAGGTCACCTCTCAGCAGCGTACATGATAATGAGTACACTGACAGGTTTTTCAGTCTTTCTAGTTATGTAATGTTTGCAGGCCATGGGGTTTCCCAGGCACAACCCTGTATTTTCTCCAATTGCATCAGGTTTCTGGTAAGGTATAGACAGAAGGGAACATTGTACTCAGTTAGTGATCTGATAAGGGTAGAGTGCAGCACAAGTATGATCACCCTGGTCTAGGATGTGATGTCCATATGTACAATGTGCACAATGCAGAATGTGTGTGTCACCACTATGGACACATAGTGATGAAAGTGTAGATTGCTATCAACATGCATTCCCAAGTCTCACAACAATGTGTTTGGGCTTAGAGGGGTGTTACGTATATTATAATTAGCAAGGGTACTTCATTGCCAAAGGGGACTGTGATGGGTGCCTACTCTGGGCCAGCAGTCAAGGAGACTGAATCCTCACTACTGACTCTGGTAAGTAAAGATCACTAATAGTAAAGATGGATGCACACAGTATTTTTAGATGCAGTTCCCTGCACCAAGAACAATTTCCTTTAAGCACACATAGGAAGCACACTCCAGACCTGGGGCCAGACTCTCTTTCTCCCTCCAGGCCAACACAAACCTCCACACTGACCACTTTGGTGCTCTGTGTCCCTTTTACCAGTAGCTGACAGACACACACTTGGATATTTGAGTTTCACACACACACACACACACACACACACACACACACACACACACACACACACACACACACATGCGCACACACAAACACACACACCAAGGAAAAGTTGGCACAGATTTACTAGCTGTGACCCTTTTTGTCCAGACTCTGAGGTCACATTGCTGCCACCAGTCAGCTACCCTAAGACTCTTATAAAGGGTACCCAATTATACTGTGTAAAACTAAAACTAATACAAATGGTAAAGTGTGACTAAAGCAGCAAGGCTTTCAGGAGTGGCCACAGTGTTATTAAAACAAGCATAAGTATTATCAAGATGTTAACAATATTCTCTAAAGAACCATCCACAATGAAAGTGGTTAAAATATTTAATGATAAGTGATAAAACAGAAAATAGGGAAATACTGAATGCAATATACAACAGAGTTTTTATTTATTTATTTTATTTATTTATTTAGCATTTGTTAACCGGGAAAGTCTGACTTGGAATGAAGCCAGTTTTCAGCAGAGGCCTGGGAGAAATGGTCCAGATGCATGTCGTTGTAGCCACAGATATAAAAATAAAAAATAATAATACAGCTGGATAGTTTTTCACAGATGCAGATCAAAATACTAAACTATTCTCACTAAATGTCCCTGGCTGACTAAATAATTACTGTTCCCTGACTACTTACTAAAACAAGGCAAGCTGATGTGTGCTGAGTGTCTTACCATTTATGTGGGTGTGTGAGATATATATTATCTCAGAAATCTTTCCTGTCAGGTTCCAAAGTGCTGTTGTGAGACTTCCAAAGAAACCAGATGCTGGTTAGAGGATGACATCACCTCTAGTCACCTGAATCTAGTACAATAAACAAACAGAGCTTTTCTAAGATCTGTGACAGTACCTCAAAGCTATAACACAATTTCAAACTTTTCATCCTTACAGGGAGATAAACATACACATTTGATCAGTCACAACAATACAACCTAATATACATACATACATTATTTCTGTCCAGCAGAACCTACAGTTGATGAATTTTTAACACAAGAAACTTTATAAATATATTTTTAACTCAGACGTCTGTACAAATAAGTGTGATAGTCAAATAACATGAATGTATTTACAAAACTCTAGCTAGCTATGCTGGCATATATTGCAAATGTACTTCCCTACTTTCCCTGGCACAAATGGCACTACTTCATAGGATCACAGGATCATAGGAGATTACTAGGCTGTCAACTCAGAAGTAATTTTAAGCCTAGCTGTTTTATCCCAATGTAATATCATAGAAATGCTAGTCAGTACCCAAGATTGCATTTAATGATGACTGCCCATGTCCAGGAGGGTTGTGGGTTCTATCTCTGGTAAGAAATTATGGTGCCCCATTCACTTGTCCAGGTTCCTGCTGAACAGTGTCATAGAGGTGCTCTATTTCACATGAATTGTTAGCCTGTTCCAAAGATGCAGCAGTCACTGGACGATAAATCTGTCCTTCCAGCATGCCTACTTAAGTTGCAGACTATATTTAGGTCCCTGGAATGGGTAGCCCTAGTCCCATTTGATTTACAGATATGCAGCAAGTTCATTAGGTTTGGGTCTTGGATTGCTCTGTAGCCCAGGCATTAGTGTCCCCTAAAAAGTCTATACGATATGGAGAATAGTGACAGGGACTTTAGTCATTCTGTGTAAGGTACATGTTGGAGTCCCATGATCTTCTTTGTTAGAAACCTCAAAGGTCTCTCTAATTGCCGTACATGCTTAGTATGGTACATGCCAAATGGGGCATTATACTCAATTATTGGTCAGATATATGTGGAGTATGGGGGGGTATAACTTCTTTTGGTCTTGAAGTGATGCCTTTACTAATCACATGTGCCACATACAAAGATTTCCTTACTACAGCAGACATGTGGTGGTCAAAGTTAAGGTCACAGTCAACATGTGATCCCAGGTCCCTTACCACTTCATGGGTAATTAGGGTATTATTGTTGATTTGATAGTGTGAGGGGACATTGTGCTAAAGGGAATGATGATGCATTTCATTGCATTCAATCTGAGACAGTAACTAATTGACCAGTTGTTGATCTGTGTGAGACCCTCCTGGAGTATACTGACATCATCTGAGGATTCAATGATTGCACCTAGTTTGCAGTCGTCTGAAAAATTGGATAGCCACAACCACTTAGTTTTGATCTGAACATTTGAGCAGTATATACCAAACAGTACAGGGCCCAGCACTGACCCCTGTGCCACCCACTGGTAACAAGTCTGCTGGTTGATGTGGAGTCATCTACTTTGATAGTGTATGTCTGGTATGTGAGCCAGTTGGCAACTCATCTTACAACAAAGGGGTTATATTCAGTTTATTAAGTTAATGTCTGGATGTGGGATTGTGTCCAAAGCCTTTGCTAGGTCTAGGTATGCTGTGTGCACAGATTTATCCTTGTCAATGGCCCTGGCCACATTTTCAAAGAAATCCACCAAATGTAACAGGCATAATCTGCACTTCATGAAGCTGCATTTGGTAGGATCCAGGGTTTGGAGGTTACCTATGTCTTTATTTATGATATCCATAATGACACATTCCATGGTCTTACAGATGAGACTGGTCAGGTTTATGGGACTATAATTCCCTGGGTCTGTTGTTAGGCCACATTTGTGGAGGGCAATAACTGTTGCTGTTCTCCATTCCATAGGAACAAAGCCTGTGGTTAGGCTATGATTGAAAAGGGTACTTAGTGGTGATTCAAGTTCATGTTTAAGCTTCTTTAGAAGACAGCTTGGGGTGTCATCTGGTCCCATAGAGGCTGTGTTTTTTACCTTGAACAAGGCTTTGAGGACCTGCCCCTTAGATATGTGGGGTGGGGTTTTGGGGGAAGGATTGTTGTATGTTAGGAGGGGATAAGGGGGTGACAATTTTCACCAAACCTATCCACTAGCAGGTTCAGTATCTCTGTGGGGTCAGTGTGTGTGATACCGTTGGCCACTAGTTTTGCACATGCTTGAGTCCTCCACTTTAGGTTACATACATAGATGTAAAATGCCTTATGGTTATCCTTTACTGTACTTGGTAAGTTTCTCTCAAAGGAGCCCTTGGAGGATTTGACAAGTTGCCTTATTTGTCTGTTGTGGCTGGGAGGTGATTTTCCATTGTTGGGGCCTTGCCTTTGTATTCTTGGAAAGCAACTTTTTGCATTTATTGTAAAGGTTGTTGATGGTGGATGCCCACCATGGCAGCTTGTTTTTACTTGGGGCTCTGGCTTTGATTCTTTCTGGCACAGCTGAGTTTCTATACTTATACAAGTGATTGTACAGGACTTTAATGTAAGCTTCAGCATAGTTACCACTTCCAGCTTGGGGTGGAGCTTGGAATGCATTTATATCTTCACCTAGGAGGGTGTAGTTTGCCTTGGTAAAGGTTTTTAGTCTGATTTCATCATTTGTGAGTTCTGGTGTTAGTGTCAGCTCAAAAGTGATGGATTTGTGGTTAGTTTTAACTAATGAGGATCCAACAACTGCAGTAGTGCATTTCACGACATCTATCTTCCCTTTGAAGACTCAAGCTAGTTTTTTCAAGTGACCCTTGAAAAATGTTTGAGAGAAATATGCCTGTCTGTGAACACATTAACTATAACCTGTCTTGAGAACACACTTGCATTGGTATTGCTGACCCCACTACAGTTCTTCAGTATCATGTCATATGCCTGCAACCCTTGGCTCCACCTTAATAACTTGGCATTTTGCTGGCTGGCTCAATGTAGCCATGTTAAGAGATTGTGGTCTGAACCACAGTGAATTTCTTTCCATACAGATAGGGCTGAAAGTTCTGCAGTACCCATACTATGGCTAGACATTTTTTTCAATAGCTGCATAACATTCCTCCCTGGGTTGTTGTCTATGGCTGAGATATACAACTGGGTGCTCTTCTCCCTTTGCGGAAACCTGACTGAGTACAGCCCCTACCCCAAGTTCAAAGCATCCACCTGCTCAACAACTTTGTTACTGTAATCTGGACTGGCTAACACAGGGGGTCCTCCCAAAGCTTCTTTAAGCTTTTGGAATGCCTGCTCACAGGCTGGGGCCCACACTACCTTATCTGGCCTGTTTTTCCTCATCAGGTCTGTGAGAGTGGAAGCAATCGCACTATAATTGAGAAAAAATGTTTCGATAGTACCACGCTGTCCCCAAGAATGTCCTCACCTTCAACACTGCTCAGATTTCTTGAACCTGGGTGGGGTATAGCTGCTGGAACATTGCAACCCTCCCACTGAATTGTCCATCTGAGCCTCACTGAGGAGATCATTCAACAGATCACTGTCAGACTCCTCCTGCCATCCACTGCAAGACTCAGTACAAGGGTCTCCCTATCATGGTAAGGCTTCATCATGTTACCATGGTACAATTTGTGCCCCTGCCTCCTGCCTAACTGATTTACAGTATAACTGGAAAAAGTTTTTTACTTCTTTTCAGACAGATTCTGGTACCTCGGCCTTCGCCTTCATTGGAATAAATTATTTTAAATCACACCAGCTTATATATACACCAGTCATTCCAATTAAACAATTATACAATTAGATGAGTTCAATAATTAAGCAGTTTTTCAAATTCAACATATACTGCTATAATATTATTTATCATAACATATTATAAACTTTTATACATTAATATTTAAATTTCTAAATTCATACCATTTGGAAACAGGGTTTTGTAATTAATTATAAAATTAGATTCCATTTTCAGTAATTTTTTCTGAAAATTAATGTTTGCCCCCCCACCACCCCCCCTCTGGTTTTGCCAAAACACTAAATACAAGATCTTCACATTCCCCATTATGAAATTGATGGAAATGGTTTGCTACTGGACTATCCAGTCTACACCTCCTAATATCTCCCAAATGTTCCATGATTCTCAATTTTATTTTTCTTTTTGTCTGCCCTATATACCAGACAAACATTAATTTTCAGAAAAAATTACTGAAAATGGAATCTAATTTTATAATTAATTACAAAACCCTGTTTCCAAATGGTATGAATTTAGAAATTTAAATATTAATGTATAAAAGTTTATAATATGTTATGATAAATAATATTATAGCAGTATATGTTGAATTTGAAAAACTGCTTAATTATTGAACTCATCTAATTGTATAATTGTTTAATTGGAATGACTGGTGTATATATAAGCTGGTGTGATTTAAAATAATTTATTCCAATGAAGGCGAAGGCCGAGGTACCAGAATCTGTCTGAAAAGAAGTAAAAAACTTTTTCCAGTTGGCTGCAATTTTCGTTGTTGGTGTTTCTTTTGGATTTCTCTTGATGTGTGTTTCTTTATTATATGCCTGTCATGACTACTAACGAAGCAGCGACTATACCAGGGAGTTCAAGGAAAAATAATATGGATTTTTCTTCCATTTGGAGGGACAGGGAATCGAAGTTTGCCTCCACTGACCCATGGCTATACAATTCAAATGAAGCTTCTTTTTGTTTTGGCAAGTTGGAGAAGCTACTGATAAAAGAGGCTACAACCTTTTATGACACCCGACTACTTGAAAAATATGTAAGTACAAACATTATTCCAAGAGGTCTAAGGGTAGACCGTCTGCCTGCTTATGAATTTTCTGAGGAAGAATCAGATTTGTTTGACGAATGGAAAGATATTTCTCTCAAATGTACATTGGGCTGGTTGAGAGTGTTAATAAAACGCAATGAAAGAATGCTGAAAAAAATCCGTGAGGAAATTGTTAGTATGCAAGATAAACTGCTTTCTGATTGTTCTGAGTCAGAAGTGGAAGTTAATCTAATAAATATTAAGAGTCGGGTGTCTAAAATAGAACAACAAGTTATTTTACGGAAAAAGAAAAAGTATACTCGAGATACTACTGATTACAGTACAGGCAAGATTTTCTCCTGGCAATACAACCTTAAAAATAGGCGGGGTAAGACACCTGTGAAAAGCAAGAGGTTTAGGTCCTGCGACTCGAGAGATACTTCCGTTTCTTCAGCGGATACCAGTTCTGTTGGGCGCAAAAGCGTATCGTTTGAGGAGCTTAATATCGGGGAAGCTTCTGCTTCTAATGAAATTTCAGAAACTGAGACCACGACGAATGGCAGAGTAAATCAAAGAAAGGGTCGGAATCGACGTTTTCAGTTCAGGGGTGAGAAAAAATTACTTTGACTTATTTAGCCTTGATGCAAACGCTAAGGAAAAAAGATTTAATAATGACTTTACTATTGCTACTGTTGACCATGTCTTACCTAATAACTGTTTGCCTGACTCTCAAAAGTTTGATGCTGTTCTTGACTTTGCTACTGTTGATCATGTTTCATTTAATACTGGTTTGCCTGACTCTGAAAAGTTTGATGCTGCTGTTTGTCCGGAGTCCGCTTTAAGTATTATTAACTTATCTGATTGCACTATTACTAATAACATGCGGAATGCTTTATGCAAAGGAACTAAATTTGTTCCCACACATATTCCTTGTGTGTCTGAAATTCTGAATGAAGTCAAGGACTTCTGCAGGAAGTTACATTTGAAGGTATTTTTTTGCAATAAGGAAAATGTTGTATTATCTGAGCCTGATTCTCTCATGGATAATTCCTTAATGGATATTTCTTTACATGAAAACGAAATGGTAGATATTTATGGTATGACAGAAGATTCTACATGTTTGAATTTTGAATATAACACTGGTTATGGTAAATTTGATGTGCCACAGGTTCCACATAGCAGTGACTTTATGCCTGTTAAAATTAATCAGACCATTGTTGTTTTTGAAAATGTTGTGAAGAAATTAATTATGAAGGAATATGGTTTGTTTAAGAAAAAAGTAATGGATTTCAATTTAATAAAGGGAGAGTGGCAAGCATTATGTCATATTAGAGAGCTCAGTGACCGTTATGTTTTTGTGGAGTCAGATAAGGGAGGCAACTGGGTTGTATTTAATAAAGAAAAGTACAGCTCTATAGCTTTAAACATTTTGATGGACAGTGATGTTTATACTTCCCTTCTGAATAATCCTATTTTGGAATTCAACAGTGCCCTACATGATTTATTGGACAGAGGGGAAAGATTGGGTTTCTTCTCCTCAGGGGATGTGAAAAAATTATATGTCAAGAATCCCATTATTGCAAAATTTTTTATTTTACCTAAAATACATAAGGATTTAAATAATCCCCCAGGGCATCCGATTGTTAGTGGAAAAGGAGCCTTTTTACAAAATGTGGGAATCTTTTTGGATTCTGTGTTAAAGAAATATATTATGAGAATCCCATCCCATGTTAAAAACACAAAGGAGGTTTGTGATACTTTTAAGGGAATATTATGGCAGGATAATTTCTATTGGGCTAGTGTTGACGTAAAATCTTTATATACATCTATTTGTAATAAATGGGGTTTAGATGCGGTATATCAACTTTTGGGAGATGGACCTAGAACAACATATATCATTTCCCTACTGGAATTTTGTCTTACTCACAATTTTTTTGAATTTGATAAAAAATATTATCTACAAAGGGAAGGGACAGCAATGGGTGCCAGTTTTGCTCCGTCTTATGCCATAATCTTTATGGGGTTTTTTGAAAATTTATTTTTGTACACTACTAATTTTTTTCGGAAGAATGTGATTGTTTACAAGAGATATATTGATGATTTAATATTTCTGTGTAAGGGTAATTCAATGGAGTTTAATGATTTCATTTCAACTTTGAAACTAAACTCTTGTGATTTGGACTTTACTTTTGAGGTAAGGCCAAGATCAATACAGTTTTTGGATGTTGAATTTTATGTTGGAGATGATGGGAAGATACAACATAAACCCTTCCATAAAGTTACGGCAGTGAACAATTTTTTGCATGCCACTAGTATGCATAGTGTTCAGTTAATTAATTCTTTACCTCTGGGAGAATTTAAAAGAATTGCTGCTAATACTTCAGAGGTTAAGAATATAAAGAGGGAATTTGATGCAATATGTGAGAAATTACTTAGTCGAGGATATAGATGGGATAGTATTATGTCACATAGAAATAGAATTGAACGGGATTTAAATTTATATCCGACTGTTCATCAAGATATGGGTAGAAAGAATATTAAAAGTGTAAATACAAGGGAAAATAGAAAATTGTTACAATCAGTTAGTAATGATTGTAATAACTCGGAAGTCAAGGATAAAATGTTTTTTGTAAATAGGTATTCACTTTTTTCACCTATATTAAGAAAAATCATATATAGTATGTGGCCTGTGGTTATGAATGATGATTTTTTGAAAATGATTATCCCTAATGATATCACTTTCTCCTATACTAGATGTAGCAATTTAAAGGAATTGGTTAGGCATAAGGGCAGGAGGGCTAGGGTCCATAATGCTGGAGCTTATGCTTGTGGACATTGTAAAGTATGTTGCAAAATTGTGAATTTGGATGGCAATATAATTAATGGCGTTAAATATAATGCCATTGATTATTTTAATTGTAATTCTTTTGGGGTGATTTACATAATAGGTTGTAATTGTGAAGTAAAAAAATGGTATATAGGGCAGACAAAAAGAAAAATAAAATTGAGAATCATGGAACATTTGGGAGATATTAGGAGGTGTAGACTGGATAGTCCAGTAGCAAACCATTTCCATCAATTTCATAATGGGGAATGTGAAGATCTTGTATTTAGTGTTTTGGCAAAACCAGAGGGGGGGTGGGGGCAAACATTAATTTTCAGAAAAAATTACTGAAAATGGAATCTAATTTTATAATTAATTACAAAACCCTGTTTCCAAATGGTATGAATTTAGAAATTTAAATATTAATGTATAAAAGTTTATAATATGTTATGATAAATAATATTATAGCAGTATATGTTGAATTTGAAAAACTGCTTAATTATTGAACTCATCTAATTGTATAATTGTTTAATTGGAATGACTGGTGTATATATAAGCTGGTGTGATTTAAAATAATTTATTCCAATGAAGGCGAAGGCCGAGGTACCAGAATCTGTCTGAAAAGAAGTAAAAAACTTTTTCCAGTTGGCTGCAATTTTCGTTGTTGGTGTTTCTTTTGGATTTCTCTTGATGTGTGTTTCTTTATTATATGATTTACAGTATAATTAACATCCCTGACTTCCTTTGACACTTCAAAGGGTCCATCCCAGGCTGCCCCATGCTTATTGTGTTTGATGGGAATGAGCACCATATCCTGCTGTCCCACAGCATACTCTTGGTCTTGAGCATTCCTGTTATACCAGACCTTTTTCCTACTTTGGATTCCTGCCACCTTTTACTGGGCCAAGCTCATGAGCTCCCTAAGACTTGTCCAGAAGTTTAGGACATATGCCACAACAGTCTCCTTATGGGATTCACATTAACCCTCCCACTCATCACAGATCCAATCTAAAAGCCCCTGTACTCAATGCCCATACAGCAACTCAAAGGATGAAAAACCTGTGAATTTCTGGGGTACCTCTCTGTATGCAAACAGCAGATGGGGCAAATATTTGTCCCACTCTCTCTCTCTCTTAAACTGGTCTACAAACACCCACGGCATGGTCTTTTGTGTAGAGTTTAACCTCTCCACAAGCCCATTAGTCTGGGAGTGGTAGGGGGTGTTTTTTAGGTGCTTCACCCCACAGCTCTTCCACACATAAGCCAGCAGATCTGACATGAAATTGACACCGCTGACAGTCAGAATTTTTCTCAGGAAACCTACCCTGTTGAAAATCTCTAACAAAGCATGAGCCACCTCCTCTGCCTCAATGGAGGACAGACACAATGCCTCAGGGTATCTAGTAGCATAATCTACTACCAACAGGATATGCGTCTTCCCTGTGGAACTTAGGGTACTAAGACGCCCCACAATATCCATAGCTACCCACTGAAACAGCTCCTCAATCACAGCAAAGGCATCAAAAGAGAGTTGACCTTGTCTCCTGCCTTGACTACCTTTTGGCACTGCTTACAGGTCCTGCAGTACCCTGCTACATCCCTTGCAATCCCAGGCCAATAAATGTTCTGCATAATAATGTCTCTTGGTATAGTTTATGCTCACATGACCTGCAAAAGGAATATCATGGGCTATGGCTAGAAGTGCCAGATGGTAGGCTCTGGGCACTACCAACTGCTGTATTACCTCACCCACTCGCCCTTCCTCTCACTATACAGTAACCCTTTGTTCCACTATACAGTCTCCCCTTTCCTTGAGAATCAGGTGCTTCTTTAGCTACCTCCCTCAAGCCTCATAATGTAGGGTCTAAAAGCTGACTCTATATCAATTGTACCTTTGTGACTCTTCTCTGCTCCCTTTCTGCCAGAAACCTGGTATCTTCTGACAGAGGTGCTTCACTTTTAGCCTGGGCACTACTACTAATCTATGTCCTTGCAGCCACCCTGTCCATGGAAATATCAGTACTTACAAGCATCTGTGGCTCACTTTGAGCTTCTCCCACAGGCTACCTGACTCACATGCCTGTCTAGAAGCCTGACTGTGTGTAACCACATGCATACAAGTTACTGCATTATCAAAACCATTCTGTATCAAGACATCTGCAGAGATATCCTCAAGCACACCTACCTGCTAGCTTCATTTTCCACTCTCCCAGTCAAGGTGAACCCTGGCCAAAGGTATAGAGAATGGGGTCCTCCCTAAATCTCTGACTGGGTGGACTGCCCAAGCAAGTAATGCTCCTCTTTAACTACTGCAGGATTCACAATGATTATGTCAGAGACTGTGTCTCTCTTAGCAGTTGCCTGTCTTCCATCCACTAAGATATGATACAAACTTTGGTGATAATTTGGTACTGCTGTTGTCTCCAGACAACTTACCACTGACATGTTAGTATTCCCACTGGCTTGTTCCTTCACCTTTTGTTTCTAACCTTGCCTCAGTAGCCATTTGTATGCTACATGGTCTCCTGGTTACGTTTAAAACATCTAAGCCTTGGTTTTGGCCATGTACCTGAACATGTGGCTTTTCCTGTTACTGGTATACTCTGTTGGGAAGGTTTGGGCTGCCCACTATGGATTCCATATAATCATGTGCAGCTCTGAGTATCCCTTTCTTGTGCAGAGATGCCTTGCTTGCTTAGTAGAGATTGCCTTTTTCCCCAGCTCATCTGCAGGGTTATACTCCTGGTCTGCCACCCAGGTTCTCATGCCTTAGGCAAAGTGCTATGGGCTTGTTCCCTCATGAAAAACAAGTGCTTAGCTCAGCAATATAATCACATACAGTTTAATCTGCCTTGTGTTTATGCTCACATGTTTTTTTTTCTGTAAGCTTCAGATGTTAACTTAACACATTCCAGTAAACATTGTTTTACATTATCATAGTGTAAACAATCAGTATCATACAATTTATAAACAGCAGTTACTGCTTAACCATGGAGAATGGGGGTCAGGAACCGTACCTAGAGCCATTGGTCAACATTATACTGTTTACATATCTTTTCAAATACATGAATAAAACGATCAAAATCATCACTCTCTGTAAACTGTGGAAGAAATTTACTGACCTTTATTGTTTCTGAGGTTCAGTTTTTCCTTGCCTATTACCTCCATGACCCTGCTGAAGAGTCAGAATCTCCATCTCATGTTGGCGCTGTTTCTCATTTTCCTCAGCCTCTAAATGCCACAGTCTTTCTGATGATTCTAATTCGATCTGCTTCTCCATTCGTTTGGCCTCCAGTTCAAGTCTCGTAAACTTCAAACAGATTTTAAGTCGTCTGAGGAAAAGGTGAACTGTCCTGTTTCTGAAGACTGCACATCTCCATCATGGTTATCTTCTGCGTTGCAGGTCCATGCTGAAACTGTTACCAAGGCTGAAATCATTTCCACTTTAGTTAGGTTAGCATATACCAGTCCTTTAGCTTTGCACACCTTGGCCATCTGGTTCTTTGTCAGCTTGCTATAATCCTTTGTTGATATCCTTGCCTGCTTTCCTTGCCTAAACTAAACTAACAAAAATAAATAAAACTGTTGGGAAAATGAAACTTTGCATTTTTACCTTGTAGCTGGTGACAGTACAAACAGGTTTAGTGACAACTGTCCACTGGCTATTAAAGTTCAATTAATATCCCACCCAGCTGCCACCAATATGTGACAGTCAGCAATCAAAGAAACCCAATCCTCAACATTGACTCCAGTGAGGGATGGTCACTAAGAACAAAGATGGATTCACACAGTATTCTCAGATGCAATTCATTGCACCAAGCACAATTTCCCTTAGGATCACACAGAGATCACAGTCCAGACCTGGGCTGGACTCTCTTTCTCTCTCCAGGCCCAAACAAACCTCTGTACTGACCACTTTGTAGATCTGTGTACCTATTCCGGTAGCTGACACACACAATTTGATATTTGAGTTTTACACACACATACACGCCTTTGATAAGCTGGCACATATTTACTAACTATGTCCTTTTCTGTCCAGACTCTGAGGTATCATGCTGCCACCAGTCAGCTACCTTAGGCTTTTACAACGGATACCCAGTTATATTGTACAAAGTTAATATACAAATGTTAGTGTGACCAAAGCAGTAAGGCTTTCAGCAGTATCCACAGTGTCACTAAAACAAGCATAAGTACTGCCAAGATGTTACAAGTATTATCTGAAGGACCAGCCACAAAGAAAGCTATTAAAATATTTAATGATATATAATAAAACAGAAAACAGGGGAATAGTTAATACAATAAACAACTGAGTTTCAACTAAAGAGGTATAAAAATAATACAGTTGGATAGATTATTACAGATGCAGAAAGCAATACTAAACTATTCTCACTAAACGTCCCTGACTGACTAAAGAATTACTGTTCCCTGAATACCCTACTAAATCAAGGCAAGCTGATATGTGCTGAATGTTTTACCACAGCAAAAGCCAGATGATATCTGTGTTTGTCTGTGTGGATGTGTGAGATATATATATCCTGTCAGAAATCTTTCCTGTCAGGCTCCAAAGTGCTGTTGCAAGAGTTCCAAAGAAACCAGATGCTGGTTAGAGGATGACATTACCTCTGGTCACCTGACTCTGATACAATACAAACACTGTGCTTTTCTAAGATCTGTGGCAGCATCTGAAAACTATAACACAATTTCAAACTTTCCACCCTTCCAGGGTTCTCTGATAAATATATACATTGGATCAGTTACAACAATACAACTTAATGCACATGCATACTTTATTTCTGTCCAGTAGGACCTACTGCTGATGCATTTTTAACACAAGAAACTTTACAAATATATATTTTAACTTAAACATCTGTACAGTCAATGTGATAGTCAAATAACATAACTTTTTTTACAAAACTCCAGTTAGCTGTGCTGGCATGTTACACATGCACTGTCCAATTCTGCTTGGTACAGATGGCACTACCTCATATCATCACAGGAACAATGAGCCATTGTATGCTTTAAGGTTCAGTTTGTGAGTTTGGCACAAATCATTTGTGTGTAGCAGCCCCTTCCAACATATGCTACCATCATTGTGGGGGGGGGCTCCATTAGTATGTCCAGTTACCAGTCATCTGCAGACTTGGTAAACCATAGGCCACCAGCCATTGCCTGCACTTCAGGGAAGTAGTTTGCAAACAGGTGGGGACCCACCACAGATCCTTGTGGTATTTTAATGGCAACTGGCTAGTTGGTGGAGGAGCATACCCCAACTTTGAGAGTATGTGTTATGTCAGTGAGCCCGTTGCCTATCCCTGTATTACTGTATGGCTTAATTCCCACATGGAAGATCTACACTGTGGCACATGAATAGGGGATAGTGTCAAAGGCCTTGGATAAGTCAACATAGGTGATATGTCCTGTTATCCCTCATCCTGGTAGGTGGGGTCAGTATCCCAGAAGTTCACAAGGTTCAGGGAGCAAGATCTACCCTTGACAAAAACAACATGTGTAGGATCAAGTGTGTTGAAGGTCACGTATGTCCCTTGATCCATGATGATTCCTTCCCTAGCCTTTCAGATAAGTATTTTTATGCATATGGGTCAATAGTGGTAGTTCTACATTGTACCAGATTGATGTGCCTTATATAGCACACAAGATTTGGTATTACATTTTGCACTGTGGTTGATATATATGTGTGTGGAAACAGTACTGAGACACCAGAGTTGCAGTGCTTGGTGGGTTGGTAACAGATGGATGTATTGTAAATATGTGACATATTGTTATATAGGGCCCTCAGTTTGTAATGTTTACACATGTAATTTCATGTCCTACACAAAGAATGGACAGTAAGCAACAGCAATACAGCATAATATGTACATTTCCTTAGCATGGCGAGCAGTGAATTTGCACAATGGTTAGCAAATTGTATAGGCATGTGAGATACACATGTCTGTGCATAAGTAAGCAGTGGCAAATGCAAGACACGTTGCTAAAGTCTGACAGTTGGTATTGAGTCTATAAAGTACACTTGTTGCTTAACTGACTCTGTGGCAGCATGTGTAATGCATAGATACATTCCTTGTTGGGGACAGATGGTACTGGGTTCAAATATAGGTGCATCTAATACATGTAAATACATTGCTGCCATATGTAGTACTTTTAAATATATGTAAATACATCGCCACCATTCCCCATTGCTGTGCTTTGGTGCACAGTATGTACCCTCATGCAAAACATCCTAAAGAGGTGAAATGGGTACATAGGACAGTGGTGAAATGGGGAACAAGCATGGGGAAGAACAAACTGAAAAAAGGGTAGGAATGTGCAGGAGGGAGATAGGACAGAACCATAGCTATCAATTTCTTTAACAGTATAAAGTGCACATATGTGTATTTGGGCTGTCACCTCCAGATAGAGGGGTGACCACAACACAATCATGTTGTATCATGAATTGGATCAATTCAAGTCTATCATGAAGACATGTGTAAGAAATGGAGAGCTATGCATGAGATACATTTTTGTTTTGTTTTTCTGTAGGCCAGGAGCCCATTTTTTTGTAGAGAGACAAGATTGTTGGAGAAGTGATGTAGGAATGTCTGGGTGAGGTAAGTTGGGTTGGTGAGGAAGCAATTGTAGACAGACAAGACAAACAAGACAAGAGACATGGGCAATGATGGACACAAAAGTTTGGGGGACACCATGATTGGGGTGAGGGTGGGGACATCCTGAATCCATGGTCATCAAGCTGGGTGACAGCTAGAGTTGAGTCCTCACCCGCTGGACTGTCATCACTGTCACCTCAATCCACTGCTGGCTGGAGTGCTTGACATCTCCTTCTCCTTCTCTTGGTACATTGCAAAATGAGGGAGAGTAGCCTCTCCAGCTGGTGTAGGCATGCACCAATAGTGCGGTGCATAACCCTACACACGATCCTTGGTAATTATATATTGCACATATGCGTATTCCAATTATGCAGATTACAGTTTACAGCAGGGCATTTGTGCCACTGGTATTTAGGTTTGAATTTAATTTAAATATAATTGTAAATTGATTATTAATTGTTAATTAGTAATTGTTAATAATTAAATTTAATTTAAATGTAATTTAAATATCATATAATACTATTACTATTGGCCAGGCTTTATAGATACTATTACCATCGGCCAGGCATTATAGATTAATACACACCAAAACAAGCAGCTATAAGAACAGTTTTTTCCACTGGCTATCAAGTTCATAAACGGTTAACTCGGCTTATTAGGCTGGGGTATTCTATTGCCAAAATCTCTGAATATTGTTAATTCTTGTTTCTTTCAGAGTTTATTTCAGCATTTCTTGCACTGAGTTTCACTTTGCACCTTGTATGTATATATATATATATATATATATATATATATATATATATATATATATATATTTTTTTTTTTTTTTTTGGCTTGTTTTTAATAGTCATATGTATGTTGTTTGTCTTGTTCTTAATAGTTGTATGTATGTCGTTTATGTAATTCATACTTGGACAGTTATTGAAACCAAAGTAAAATTCCATGTATATGGCATCCTTGGCCAATAAATGTGATTCTGATTGAAGAATTAACAGTATTGTATCGTTGGGAAGTGTGGTATTTGAACCCATAACCATTGACTAAAGTCTAATATTGTACTCTTGGTTTGTGCTACAGACTAATGCATGCATACTTGCTTTGCAGTTGAGATATGCATGCTCAATTTGATATTCTAATATTGGACTCTTGGCTTGTTCAATAGACTAATGCATGAATACTTGCTTTTAAAGTTGAGATATGCATGCTCAATTTGATACAACTCTATAAAATACCAAAAAAGCTATCTTTAACTTTTAATGTTACAATAACACTATTCTTCTGCTGCATGCATACCACATTCTTTCTGCATCCTCGCCAATCTAGCCTCATGGGTTTTGACATCTATCTCACAATCATGGGCAGCTGTGGAAAAAAAGATCAGAACAGAATACCATTATGAATACCAGTCTTGCCGGTATTTGACGTTTACGTCTTATACGTTCACTCTGTAGCTGAAACATACACAGGTGTGGGATCTCTGCATTCCTAAATTCTCTGATCCAATGGTCGAGGATGTCCCTCTTCCTCCTCCATAGGTAATTTTAGTGATGCCTACATTATTCACCAGTGCGCAGGATACTGGTGGCACTGGTTACAATATGGGCTAAACTATACCAAGCTTCTGACTTATACTGGGTGCCCTAATAGTCCCCCTGCAGAAGTCTGGCCCTGTGGTTCTTAACTGATGCCTTCCATACAAACATCTGCCTTGTCTGCTATGGATTTAGAGCAATGGAGAATGATGATTTCCAACCAATTCCAGTCATAGTGTTCACTGGGAGAGCGCACACTGAAAATGTTGCATTCCACTTATCATTGTGCAAACACAGTGCTCGACAATGTGAACCTCCGAGCACCACGTTTGGGCAATAGTAAATGGAGAGCAACAGTGGCAAGCAGTGAGGCATTACATAATTGCAGTTGCAATTTAAAGGTTATTGGATGTACAGGCAGTAGTATATGAGTGTTAGGCAAATGTGAAGGCAGTGCCAGTCCAGATAGCAGAAATATACTTACAGAAATATAGTACACAGTATACCCACACTCATGCATGTGATAATAAAAGTGATAATACATACAGTAGATATATACACAAATATCTGACAAAATACTAGTGCCTCAGCCCTCATACATATAATTAATATCAGCTCCACTATGTCAAGTGTCATAAGTGACAGTGACTATAATGGGAAGTGGAACAACTATAAAAGTGTATGACATATCCTGTATTCACATCCAGGACCATGTGTATGGCAGTCCTACACTTACACCTGTTACCACAAAAAGGTTGACAAAACACTTTTCTATGTTGCAGTTCATTGCTATAATGTCACAACAGTAAAACTAAGGATGCACACCCTATACTGGAACCCAGGACGTTTTGTACTCCAGCCCTACACTTACACCTGCTGCATCAGTACTAGTTACATGACATTACTTATTTTACTAAACATTCTTAAAGTCTTGCTGTTAACTGCCACCCAATGTTACTTAGCTGGTTTGCAAGATTCCCAGTAGTATTACTTGAATGCTTCTAGTTTTTATTTTTGGCTGTCTGGGTCCTGTCTGGACAGTTGTCCAGTTTGTGCATGGCACCTTCAGAACACATGATGTGTGCCTTACGCCTCTTTGCCACAAAAAAACTGCTTTGCAGCAAAGAACTGAAGTCAATCTGCACACAACCAACTGCAACAGCATCTACAGTGATATCAAGCCAAACAAGTGTTAATTGTACATTTATTAGTTTTGGATGTAGGTCACCTAGTGATCACGCAACCTGTCATGATTATTGCAAATATACAACTCTGTCTTACATTTCTGTGTTTGTTGGCTATTCTTCATTTATCTGAGCAGTAATCTGAGGCATGCAGTGTTTAAGCCATTCTATATCATTGACCTTTAAATGTGTGAGGATATTAAGTGGAAATAATGGCATATGCAGTTGCCAACAAATGAAGAGCAGGTTGGATGTTAAGGAATATAACCTGTGACTTGTTTGCTGCTTAATTACATTTCCAACCTTACATCTAAAACTTTGTAGATTTAACCTGACACACCCAGAGGAAGTAAAGCAGCCTGCTGTGTTGTTGTGTTTTCCTTCTAACAACCACTAATCATTCCCAGTTGTACTCCATTAAATACAAACATCAAGGGAGTGCCTGCACTATGTTTACATCTCATACACAGGTCCAAGTATTTGGGATTCAGCAATTCTAATGAGTTCATACCTAATTTGCATATTTGCCATGCTAACAGCCCTGAATCCACAACATATGAAAAGGCAACTGTGTAGCTAGGCAAACTGGTGGTGAAGAGACTTGTTTATGTTGGGAAGAGTGCACATAAGCTTATTTCTTCAGGATATATCTTTACAGAGGATTATTGAACTTCAGAAGGTATGCTTGCATCTTGTCAGCTGTATACTGCATATGCTGGAATGTATTTAAGAGAAATGTGAATGAAAGTCTTTTACAAGTATTATCTGTATGCCTTAGTTACAAGTGTACTGATGATACTAGCATTTTTGACAAGCCATTAAACAGGTATATGTGATTGCCAATACACGAAAATGGAATCGTCTATGATAAATATATACAACTGCTTCAGGGAAAGTTCCTTTGATAGCACTTTTAGCATTTCAAATATGGTTTGTTAGCAAAATGTGTAATTTTCCTATTATTTTTTTTTTTTTTTGGGGGGGGGCAATACTAAGTTACTGTTATTGCAAAAATAAGGATAGACTGTTCTTATGTGGGACCAAAGCTGACTTATTGTTATGGCACAGAACAGGATATAGTGTTCTTGTGGGTGACCAAAGCTGAATTACTGATATGGCACAAACAAGGATATGTTTCTGTTGTTACTCTCCTTGATTTGCATTCTGCCTGTTGTTCATATTTCACATTTCTAGACTGTTTTATGTTTTCAAATGGGTATTACTGAGTGGTTACCTTTTCTGTTGTATCTGAAAACAGCTATTTTGTAGTTATGTGATACTTATGTGTATTATCCTTCTGTTGTCTTTTAGGACACCTAGGAGTATGCTACCCAGGTGTGTCAATCCCTGGAGACCCCCCACACCAATGGTGAGAACCAGGTGATAGTTGATGCCTTTAAGCAACATGGGACTTTTTCCCTGGAAAGAGGATAGGGAGATATGGCACTTTAGATATAAATCTGGTATCGGCTGGTTGATGACTTGAATGCCATTGGTGGCCAAGGCAGAACATATGAGCAGGAGCACCACAGGGCCACTGACATGATCACACCTGCATGGAGGACTGCAGTTCCTGTGAGCCATGACCAAATGGTTACTGGGGGTGGGCCTGCTAGACAACCACCACTAACACCCAATGAGGAGTTCCTCACCAATATCAGGGATCCAGACAGCTCACAGGAAAGTGCAGTGCAGCATGTCCTGGATGTTTGAGCAACAGTTTCACAGAAAGCAAGTACATCCCAGGAGGAGCTTCCAGGTAAGATTTGGTATCTCAACAACTGAATATTGTTGTTTAGTGAAACAATTGAAATAAAAACATTACTTGTATGTTACATGAATTTTTTGTGGGGGACTGAAGATTGCTACAGTTTTTTGCTTAGGTTGGAGTTGTCAGCTATGTTCTTGTTAAAAGTATATTAATGGAAAAAGTAGAACTGTAGTGTTACAGTTACATGTGATGATGTTACCCTTACCTTTTGCTTAACTTTTTCTAAGGCCATCTGGATTGCAGAGGGGAATATCACCTGCAAATGGTAAACCAAACTTTTTTGTGCCAGTACTGCTGCCTAGTTTACAGAAACATTTTACTGTGTGATGTCAGGCCTGTTGTGTGCATTGCAGTACTGTCTGTATTAGTAGCAGTGCTGTTAGTTTGTTAGCATATATTGGACTATAATACTATAGGTCAGGGGTTCCCAAAGTGTGCACCGTGGTGCCCTGGGGAGCCATGGGTTCCTCACAGGGGCACTGCGAACTAATACCCTTCATTTATGATTTTTTTTTTTTTTTTAATTTTTGCACTGTTTGAGCTGAGGTCATCGCATGCATGATGACATTAGCTCCATCATGGCTACCAGCCTGTTGGAATTGAGCAATGATCTCACGCAATTCCGGCTGGCCATGGCTGCTCAAATGCAAGCGGGAATGGCAACAAATGGATTATGTTTGGGGAACAAGAATCGGACCTGCGGCGGGTATGGCCAGAAAGAATGAAGACTGCATGCAGGTAAGGAAACTTTCAGAGAAGTGTGTGTGTGTGTGTGTGTGTGTGTGTGTGTGTGTGTGTGTGTGTGTGTGTGTGTGTGTGTGTGTGTGTGTGTGCGTGTGTGTGTGTGTGTGTGTGTGTGTGTGTGTGTGTGTGTGTGTGTGTGTGTGTGTGTGTGTGTGTGTGTGTGTATCCAGAGAGAGAGAGAGAAAGAGAATGGAGACAAGAAATGGATGTTCAAGTGCTGTGCGGCACTTGTGTTTGTTTTAATAACATTAAAATAAGCGTTTAATCATTGACTTGGAAAGCAATGTTACATATTTTGCAGGAACCAAAGGAATGACTGAATTCTGACCACCACTTCCTGATGGTCCTTGTTATTACTGTTTCTTGTGTCATATGAATTTATAACTGCTTTAAGAAATTAAATGAGCTGTCATAACTAATGTACAATGAAATAAAACAATAGTAAATAATTACAACTACTGTTTAACTGAATGGTAATGCTTTTATTTCTAAAGTAGTTATCACTGATATACTGCAGTTACTTCTACTGTTCTTGGTCAGTATAATAGATTTGCATTATATTTCTGTTCTTATATACTAACTATTGACTGATGATCTGACTCTGCCTCCCCAGGGTGCTGCGGCACACACTTTGGGAACCCCTGCCTTAATCTTTATTTGTAATCTAACTAGTAACCCATTTCCCTCTAATCTCAAAGTTGCATGCATTGCCCCATTGTCTAAAGTTTTGTGCCACAGATAGCAATAATGCTTGTAAAAATGATTTATTACCAATCACTAGAATATACTTAAAAGTATGCCTTCTGTCACCAATGTCAAAACAAATACAGTACTCTCAGAGCAGTTCTCTATTTAACCAAGTTGATATATTCAGATATGGGCAATGACCTGTTAGCAGGAGATATATTTCTGGATTTAAAAAGAGAATTTGAAACAGTTGATCAGAACCCTCATACTCGACAAGCTAAATTAATGCAGCTTCTCTTCTAATGTCATTTTATAGTTTAAAAACTATCTTTCCAGCATATATTTTGCAGTCATTACCAACAAATTCTGTACCGATAATGTTTTTTTCTACTGATGGTGTTCCTTGGAGCTCTGTATTTGGCCCATTTCCTTTTTCTTTGTAGATAAATAGTCTGCCCTGGAGACTTTCAAATATAAAGTGCATTATGCATGTAGACGACCTTTTGCTTACTAGTACTAACACTATGTTACGGGGTGGGCAGCAAGTTGGTTTTCAGCATAATTGTTTCATGTTATTACATTTATTGCAATTGCTGTCAGAAGGCTGTCACACTTCTACTAATTATATATTTATGGCTCATCAAAGAAAAACTAACCCTTCATCTCGAACAGCAAAACTGCTGAATTTCAAGTGAATCATTTATATGGGCTTTCCCTCCACTCCCTTGCTAATTCCGCATTGCACAACTGTGACCAAGTATAAATTGTCATATTGATACTATAGTTAACTAAGCAACAACTATCTGTGTAGCACAAAACCAAAAGGATTCTGTGTGTGCATGAATTTGTGTGTGCATGTTTATGTATGATACTAATAGGTTAGATCAAATGTGTTTTCATACAGTGTGTTTTGAGTTGTGATGTTTGCTTGAACTTGTATTTCATTGTGCAGGTTGTTTTAAGGAGTTCACGTGCTGCTGTTTGTTGTGTAGGACTGTAGGTAGTAGTATGCTAGTTTATAACATGCCATTAGCGATTATTTAAGGATTTTAGTTTTGTCTGTGATGGAGTTTCCTAGTATGGGCTTCTGCTTTTTTTCCCCCAGACTTTGTACAATCATGGAGTATGTGTGTAAAGTTATGGGGTATGATAGGACATAAACATTATGGAATGTAGGGGAAAATAGCCCAACCTAAGCTTAGTATGTTTAGTTTCTAAGTATGTTTTTGATTTTATCTTTGGATAGGGTTTTTTTTAATAGTCTTAAAAAAATTAAAAAGACAGTCTGACATTTGATGTGCTTACATATATCCAAGACAAAAATGTTACACGCAATAAACACATACATCAACATTGTCAGCAGTATACCACCTGCCACACCTCACCAAGGCCATCATGATAAACATAACCCATCATATTCTGAGTTTCTAAAGATTAACTTACCTAAAGACCTCCATAACATAACACCTCTGAATTTGCCTGTATATGATCACAGTCCCTTCTGAAAATACCAACAGCTTCAAGGCATGTACTAATGAGAGGTCTATATTAGAACATTGAAGTTTCACAACTTCGAATGTTCTATCATCGACCCCTATTCAGCGAAAGCTGAGAACATCGAACATGCAGAACAGCGAATTTTTTCCTAGGGAAAAAATGTGCTTTTCCGAAACACATACACACAGCACAAGCACACTAAACAAACAGCAATCCACACACATACACCTAAAATCTTACATCTAACCCTACACTAAACTGTACAAACACCACTAACTATCCACTTACCTTAACCCAAACCCTAACCCTAACGTCCGTCACTATCACACACTCACCCATGCCCAACCCTAACTCACCTACCCCGCCCTAACCCTCACATTCACACAATTGCACACTTACCTGACCTGCGCCCTAACCCTAACTCACCTAACCTGCCCTAACCCTCACATCCACACAACTGCATGCATACCTGACCCACGCCCTAACCCTAACTCACCTAACCCATGCCCAATCGCACACTTACGTGAACCCAACCCGTAACTTTCCACCACAACACTGAAAATAGCAAAGAGACAGAAACAGACAACGAAATTCTTTACCTAGGAAAAAAATTGGTTTTCTGTCATTTCACTATTTTCAGCATTTGCTGAATAGAGGTCGATATTAGAACATTCGAAGTTGTGAAACTTCAATGTTCTAATATAGACTCACTAATGAGTACTGAGGCTACTGCAAGCTGGTACTCAGAGTATTTATTCCTAGCTATGCAGTATATGTATAAAGCCCACTGAAGTTACTGCTGCATACTGACCATTCCTACACACTTGGGCAATTCGAATATTGGTGAGACATTTACTGGCTACTACATGTAAATGTCTCCACTTAATAGAAATTGGGTGTAGGTATTGACAAAAACTGACATTACTTCAGCATGTTAGAAGTCTGCAGTTACTTACTGTCACTCATATTTGTGTACCTGTGAATACTGAGGTCATTGCTGCAGTAAGAGTCTACTATAGGATAAATGAGCTCCCACCCCCTAGTGCCTGTATCTTCCAGACCCCAAGCCACTATTTAATCTCACTCCATCTGGAGAGTAGTCAGAAGCTTCACCCCTGTTTTAAAGTTAATAAGGTTGCCATTAGGTTTGCTTACCTCTCAACCATAGTAGATCAGTGTTATGCTGTTAAGCAGAATGCAAACTTTTTTGGTAATTGTCTTTTTATTGTACTTTTGAACTTTTCTCCCCAGGTCTCCTAGTCCAGTCAGGCAGCCTCGTTAAACAAATGTCAAATAAATAAATGAAATATGCACTTTATGCGTGCCTTGTGGGGGGGGGCACCTTGGGAAAACCTGGATTCAGCAAGGGAGCCGAGACTGGAAAAGTTTGGGAATCACTCCTGTAGGTATTAATTTTTTCCTGTGTTTATTGCTTTTCATCAAAGATGATCATGACAGTAGAAGTGTGGGCCCTCTGCTACCTGATGTCAGTGTATCAGCAGACTCTGATGATGATGGTGGCAAAACAGAGGCAAAGTCAGGGAGTGCAGAGGTTAAATCTGACACTGAGGTTGACATACAGCCATCCTCTGCATTTCCATTGGGCACAGCCAATAGGCCTGTAGCTACCCATTCCAGTGATACCACAGATATTGGACAGGTGGAGGGTGAGGTCATTGATCAGGGAAGTATGGCTACTGTGAATTCAGTGTCTGTTCACTCTGTCCATACCTAATGTGTGGGTGAGGTGCCATGCTGGAAGGTTGATAGGGGTGGATGGAGGGGGCCTAGCCATCCCTACTCCATCTGGTGCAGAAATCTCTTCCAGTGTCACTCAATGTAAGTTTAGGGCCATTGTGCAGGCACAGGCATATTCCCAAAGGTGCTGCAATAAATGCACAGGGTGAGATGCATGGCTCCCTCCACAGTGTTGTCAATTCAATGGATTGGATAAATGACACCTTGGAACGAGGGTGTCTGTGATGGAATGAGGGGTGTCTGTCATGAAACAAGCATTGTCTCTGATAGAACATCTGCTGGGAGGGGAACGGTGTCTTTCTGTGTGTAAGTCAGCAACATCATCTGCTGATAGCAAACATGGCCATGCACGATCATGCTCCCATAGTGGTAGTACTTCCATTGCTCCATCAGTGAGTGTGCTGTCCACACCCAGACATGGCAGACCATGGAATCTTGGTCCTAGGCATCCCCATGAAGGAAGTACATCCAGCAGACATCAGTCGGGCTTAGGCAGCAGCACTGCATCTGACCATGGGAGTGGATGTGCCAGTGCAACACCTGACAGAGCCAGTTCTCATGGCTGGGGGTGACAACAATGAAATGCCACCTCTACCATGCAGGGGTGGCTCACCCATGTCTGGCATACCAGGACATAGAGCTAGCACCGAACTTGGCTGTGTTCATGCAGACACTCACACACCAATTTCAGCTGGAGGACCTCTACAGACATGCACACGCATGCACGCACACATGCACACACAAACATAACATGGTTCAGGCGTGCAGCTTGAAACTCATTTTGTCTTACTGGCCATTTGCTGATTTATCCAAATGTCTGCCTTCTTCTTTGTCTTACTATACACACACTCAATGACCTTTTGTGCCAGCCTAGGCCTCCTGCCCCCTCCCTCAACACACACACACACACACACACACACACACACACACACACACACACACACACACACACACACACACACACACACACACACACACACACACACATACACACACACACACACAAAAAACACCCTGTGCACTTGATGATAACTGTGCCATACCCCTGTTTTCTAACTTTTGTATTCAGGGATACATAAGCTTTGTGTCTGATGCTCAGGGTGCATAGCTGACTTAAAGTGCTTAGTATATATCTGCATTTGTGGTGTTGAACTGCTAATTATATTGGCCTTGGAAAGTTACACAACTGATAGCTTCAACATTTCCCAGCTTTATTGTGAATGATTTTGTGAGGGTTGTGAAGTCATAGGTTCATAGGTTTATACTAGGCTATCTGCCCTATGGTATTTATAAGCCTAGACAAAAATGTGTTTGGCTCTCTCCACCCTTATAATTTAACTTCTAGAGCCTCTGTCCAGTTATGCCACTGGAGTGATCCCAGGTGTAAACTTACGTTTAACCATCCACTCATCAAGATGTCAAAGTGCAATGTGTATCATTACTGTCTAACTTCTTTCTTTAATAAATTTTCATTACAAATGTTTGGTGCTGAACTGGGCCATGCAGTGACCATCACTGTTTTGGAAGGGTATGACTGTGAATCGTGGATACCTGAGGCCTACTCATCGATAATGAACACATATAAGTCACACAAGTGTCTGCTGTCATGTGAAGATCATTCTGTACCAATTTCCCACCTTTTACTTGCTTACAGTACCAGTTAGTGAAATACAAGGATATGCCACTCATTCATTTTATTACATAATACACTCCAGGTTTGAGACATACCTTTTAAATGCAGCAGCTGACACGGTTGCAGGTCAGGGCTGACTCTGTCTGATGCAAGCAGTACACAGTACATGGGGAGGTAAAGGTTATGTGAGTCATCTAGCATAAATATTACTATATGCATGTGAGTAGGAATAAGGTTTCAGGCCCCTAGGTGGTAAGTGAGTGGGCTATGAATTGTCTCTTAGCTAATGCAATGACATACTGAGCACACCTACATCTGCTTAGACCAAAATCAGCTGCTGGTTCCCCCTGTGACTCCTCATCTGCCTGTGGCTGTGGTGACCTTGGCATTGGTGGTTGGATGTGTGCCCCTTCCACTTGCTGATCCTGCTGAAGCTGGTTCGTCAGGATGATGTTGTGTAGCATGGCACATACTGTAAATATTTCTGTACATGTCCATGGATTGTACTGCAGTGTTTCCCCAGATCTATCTACACACCAGAACTCTAACTGTAACTTCAGCAGCCCAAACACATACTCTATGATATTTCTTGTTTGAGTTCGTGCCTCATTATGGCATTCTTCCATGGGTGTGCGTGAATATCTGATGGAAATTTTAGATAAAATTAGTTGGTTGTTGATCTCTTGCTTCCAGTGCCTAGCCTGCATCTCCCAATAAATGGCACTGTGGGATATCCCATCTAGCAAGCATCTAGTACAGCTGGGAGGTGTGCCAGATATGTGAGTTGTGGTAACTGCCAGGGTTGCCAGCACACACATTCAAGATGATTTCCTTGGCATTACAAATGACATGGTAGTTGATAGAGTGATAGCCCTTCCTGTTCATGTAGAACCTACCCTGTTCCCCAGGAGATGCTTTAAGTTCTATATGTGTGCAATCTATGGTACCCAGTACTTCAGGGTAGTGTGCTACTCAATAGAACTCCTGCATATTTCTGGCTCTCTCCTAAGAACTACAGGGAAAATGTATGTGATCACTAGCAAGTTGGAGCATAGCATCCATGAACTGGTGGAAGATCCTGGATCCTGAGTCCTCCAACACCCCCAGCATGTCCACTGTTGGTCTATGAAAAGCACCTGTAGCTAAGATTCTAAGTGCTACACATACCTGTGTCTCCACTGGAATGGGTTCCCCTTGGTTGGCTCTTCATCTGAGTTGAGGATGGCATAGGTCACAGAGTTCTTGAAATGTGTGCATGTCCACCCTGTAGTCACTACATTCTCCATATCATGTAGGTTGTGAAAAGTTAAACGGGGCCTGAAAATCCTTCTCCTTCTTGGCCTAGGCCTATTGGCAGCAGTAGCAGCATTGGCTTCAGCCTGTAGCATATACAAATGAAGTAAAGCAGCAGCAGCCTTTAACATTCTACCCATATAGACTCCTTTCCATGGTTGTCTTACAAAAGTTTTGGAATTCACAGACGAAACCAGCACAAAGTCTATATGGATGCTTTATAGCTTGTTGAATAGTTCCACCATGTTGGATTGGTTAATTAGCATGCAATTCAGCTGCTTCTGCTGCAGTTAGCATGCCACGATGTTTACCTTGTTTGAGCGGGGGTGTGAGTCTCTACATGGTGCTTGTTGAATCTAAAACTGCCTGTGCCAATGTGCACATCATGCCCTCAATGCACACATGGTGTAAAATGACCATGTAGGCTTTGTTGCATCTCCCTGAACAGTTTTCTGTACTTTGATAGTGTATTATACAAATAGAGAACAAGTTTCACTATGGGTGCAACACACACCTCAGTTTTTGCAAACATTGTCATGGTTTACTGGGAGCACTCCTTTGTGTTCAATTCAGAATTTTCTGATGCTTGGTTTTTGTATGGTCACTACTTAGATGATGTGGTTGTTTTTTGGAGGGACACAGAAGAAAGGTTTTTGTAATTTTTTCTTGTATCAATAATACTATGCATTTTTTTAAATTTATGATGGAATATTCTGCTAGTAAATTAAATTGTTTGGATGGGCAACTAATTAAGAATACTAACAATAGTAAATTCATTTCTAATGTGTATATAAAACCTACATACTCAAATTCTTTGCATCGTTTTAGTAATTGTCATTCTCAACGTCAAAAGAAAGCTCTAGTGAAAGGGCAGTTAGTTAGACTTTGTTGAATAATCTCTTGTCCAGTGCTCTTTATGGTTGAGAGTGAAAAGTTATGGTATATGTTTATTAAATGGGGGTATGCATATGAAGTCCTTGTCAGTATTTTTGAAGAGGTAAATACCAAGAGGTGAAGAAGGTTTTATGGCCCCCTATTGGGAGAACATTCACTCACAGAACAATCGAATAGAAATACAAATATTAATTTTAGTAATAGTCTGGTAATCAAATATAATGGTGACATTGATAGGATTGCGTACATTATTAACAGAAATTGGAAGGATTTTAAGTGGTTTGGATTAACCAAGAATTGCTAGGTTCAACCATGAAGGTAGTTTTTAAAAAGATTGGTGCATTAAAAACTGCATAGAATGACAAGGAGGTAGTTATACAGTTGCCCCATGTTAGTAACAAGAAAAAGGGAGCATAAAATGTGGATCATGTGCCTCTTGTCATTTGTTATTTGATGGAAATATGGTCCAAGTTTTAGGACTTGGTCAGATTGTAGGAAGAGTTCATATTAATTTTGGATCAAAGGGTGTGAATTACCTTGCAATGTGCAAAGTTTCTTCCAAATACGATGTAGATAGAACAGAGAGATCAATTAAAGAAAGGATTTACAAACACATGTATGCAATTAAAAACAAAATCAAATTAATGCCTTATGGAAGCATATATAACAAAATGAAGGTCACAATTTTCTGTTCTTTTGGCTTAGATAGTATTATACAGAATGACAGGTGTGATCCATGGAAAATTAAATTGGAATTTAAAGAATTATATTGACAGATTACATTGCATGCTTCTAGTTTGAATTGTTTGAATGACATTATTTCCATTTTACCAGCATTGAAACTGAAATCAGCTGGTTGTTGATGCAGTAGGATATTATTATTATTATTATTTTGTAATTTACGTAACTTAAGTTTTAATAGTTTTTATTGTTGTATTAATGAAAGTAGAAGTTTGTAATAAGTGCATATACACATTTGTTATGTATTTTGTATTTAATGGCACTATAAGTTGATTATTGTTTTACATCACTACCTAAAACAATGAGTAAAAAGGTCTAACAGAAAAATCAATAGGTTAAAAAACACAAAAAGACAAAATCTAGCAAAGCTAGACTTTCCACTATGTGATTCCTTAAACCTCTTATGTTAGAGATGACATAGGATATATGTAAATTACTTTTTAAGGACATCATGTGTTTCAGCTAAATGGTAATTCTGAATGCCCATGACTTTTTCTTTTTAGTCTATTTATGCACAAACTCAGACCAGAAAAGTCAAATCCCACTAGCTGTGGACATGCACATTTCTGCCCCCTTATGGCATCATCAGCAAAACATAAGTGGAATATTTGGCTAACATTTGGAAACACAGGGTTGTCGTACCCAACGGATATCCATAAATCATAGGGTGACTGCAAAATATCCCAACTAACAAACTAAAACAATGAGTAAAAAGGTCACACAGAAAAAAAACAATTGGTTAAAAAACACAAAAAGAAAAATCTAGCAAAACTAGACTTTCCACTGTGTGATTCCTTAAACCTCTTGTGTTAGAGGTGACATGGGATATATCTAAATTACCCTTTAATGACATCAAGTGTTTCAGCTAAATGGCAATTCTGAATGTCCTGGAATATTTTATTTAAGGAAGTGTCTTTTAGTACTTTCTATCTCTGCTGAAATACTGAAGCATATAGGCGGGGATGAAAGTGCTTAGAATTTTTTAAAAACTGTTGGATTAAACAGTTTTGTTCTAATAATTTACCTGTTTGTGTGGGTTTTTAGCAACCGACTATTCCAATTGAGTGTGGCTTTATACGATTTATTTACCACCAACCATTCGGTTGTTATGTCTCTAGCAAGTGGCAACTTTGTCTGGGAGAGCAAGCAGAGTGGATTAATATGGTCTTTCTAGTATATGTTATACTGTGTGTTAGTTGTTTGCAGACAGTTGTTATCTACTGGGTCCAGTGTCTTCATACACATAAAGCATTATCTCCAATCTAAATAAGAAATGTATGCGTAAATACATGTGCTCAATTATTTCTTACTCAGTTTTGGAATTAGTATACCCATAAATTACCGGTCTCTGATCAATCTGATTTAATATAGTCTGCATGAAGAAATGTATGCCTTTATTGCATATGAACAGCATTCTTCTAAATGATGTAATAATGCAACCAAATTAATATCCCACAAATAAATATGTGCCTGTAGTCAATTACATTTGGAGAGATTCTTGTAATCCTCTTCTAAAACTGCATGGAGTCATTCGTCTTTCACATTCATCAAATTCACTGAGGATCTACAAATATAACTGGTACATCTCTACAACAGACAATATCATCTGCATTCAAAATTATCCTCAGATGAAGATGCTCATGATCAGAATGTTTTCTTTTTATTCCACACAGAATATTTAAATTACACAGATCTGTAACAAATATGTGTCAGAAGTTTTTATCTCCATCATAACATGGTTATGATATTTATACATTTCTGGCTAATACTTGTTTGCATTCATCTAGAAACACACCCCGGGATTAATGAAGCACGGCGCAAGGACAGCATTAGGCTTGCGCTGACCATGCGGCATAGAGATGGTGCAGTAGCGCCATATGCATATTAATTTAGGTGCACTGCCGGCACATCCACATGCATAGGAAATGTGCGCAAGTGCATGGGGCGTGTCCAAGCACTGCACGAAGACGTGGACATGTCGGCTGTTTACTTGCAACCTAAAATGCTGAATATTACAGCCTGTCTCCAATAGTAATCACACCTGTCAGTGTCCGTGGATACTGAAACATATGCAAAGCATGCAAGACAGTTTTGCGAACACAAAAATAAGAAGCAAACACAAATGCACGTAGCTGAATATTAAGTCCCCATCCCAGGAACAAATGATATTTAAAACCCCATGCATGTATTCTATTGCAGTGATGATAGTTATACCAAGTGGAAGCGAAACGTATCATGTTAGCGTGCCAACAATAGCTAAGTCCAGCCCAATGGTCAGGGTTACCACCTGTCCCACATTGTGAGGGACAGTCTCCCTCTGGCCAGTTGTGTCCATATAAAAACCATTAGAAATGTAAAATATCATGCGACCGTAGGACATAATTATGTCCCACATCTCATGTAATAGTCACATACAATAGTTATTTCCATATGTAACATACCTACATGTTAGAAGAAACAGAATAAGCAAGTAAATGAAACAGAAGAAGCAGCTAAACTGCTACAACAATAAGCTTACATGTAGGCATAAAACAAAAGTACTATCCGTTGTACTGACTGTGGGTATGTGTTGGCCTGTAAAATCTGATGTGTGTCCCGAATATATCCCATCCTGGCCATATGCAAAGATGGCAACCCTACCAATGGTCAGAGCATTCGCCCAAAATCTGCCCATTTGCGGTCCAAGGCATCCTTGTCAGGATGGGCCAAAGATGAACGGGTATTACCTGGGTCTCCCTACCATGTCATGAAAGATAAGTATTTGCGTGTACCTATGTGTGTAATGTTCCACATGTGGAAGGTGAAAAATGCTAGGGTAGTCCTCACAACTATACAGGTACCAGAGATATGTAGTGTATGCAATGTGTTCCCTTGACCATGCCATGGGCCATCAACCAGAGAAGGGATGGATGGAGTGTGTGGAATATGGGTGTGGGGGGATGGGTAATGTAATAATTCACAAAGGGGAGACTGTGTTGGATGCACAATAGGTGAACTGGAGGTGTATGAGGGAGCAGTGGGTGAATCAGAAAGAAACACAAAGAACAAACATACACATCTGCAATACAACCTGACAGGCCATACTGTAGAACACAATCCCACAAACATATGAATATTAAAATATGTGATACACATGTACAGAAAGGCACATACCCACATAATGGTCTGGACCGAACTGAGCCATCCGACTACAACACACCTGGATGCATAATTGAATACCCATCATCCCCTCCACAGCACACAACCCCCCCCCATTCCTGAATGTTCACCAGGTCAAGCCATACTCGGGCTGCTAGCTTGGCGCATCCATATCTGCACATAGTGACCACTACTCATATCTAGTACGCAGTCTCACCCTAGGCAGTGTCAGGATTGCAAACTATGTATCCCTTGCATGTAAAACCCTATCATGTTTTCGTAAATCCAAAAAGATCGAAGGTTATTGTCTTGTTCAATTTTTGGATATCCCTCATGGGATAAGTATCCTGTGTACACATCAGACTTGGTGTCATGACACGATGTCCAGTCCTGTAGACATCTAGACACAAGTTGTATGTGCAGTAGTGGTTCACAAGACTGCTCAGCCTCCAGCCGATTATGCAGAACCTACTACCCGTGATTAAACATCTGACCGTGATGCACGGCTTTCCACATGAATTATCGAGAATATATACTTTACACATTCGCATGGTGGCAGTTGGATATAGGGTGATTAAGGTGCTGACGTAAGCAGGGTACCTCCTGTCCCACTTTGTGAGGGACAGTCCCTGTTTGGGTAGGTGTGTCCTGACCAAGAATGATACAATGGCAAATGTCCTGTGATTGCAGGAAATAACTATGTACCATATTTCATGTAACAGTTGCCTAAAACAATTATTTCTGTATGTAAAATATGTAAATCTTACAAGAAACAGAATAAGCAACTAAACTGCTACAAGAATAAGCTCTCATCTAGGAAAATAAGTAAAGTACTAAACCCTGTACTGACCATGGGTATGTGTCGGCCTGAAAAATATGGTGTGTCCTGAATATATCCCATCCTAGCCATATGAAAATGTGGCAACTCTACCAATGGTCATAGCATTCGCACAATAACTGGCCAGCCTCTTAATCCCCCCCAAAACCAGTGACCTTTGGAGGAAAGGTGTTGAATGACACTGAATGAATAATGACAATAATTAAGAGTAATAGACGTCTTATACTTCAGAAAATAAGTATTAATACATATGCTCTGAATCTGTCAACATGTTTCATGTTAATAGTACTAATATTGTAAAGGTGTCCATGATTGTCCCTGAATTGTCCTTGCCTTGTCCCTGTTACTGTTGAAATTAGTCCCTGAATGGTTGAGAGGTCTGTACACATATGTAAACCAACCAACTGTCACATTTCTTGCCAGTACTGTTGAATACCTGTAGTGAATTCATATATCCTAGCTACCATCCATGCGGAATGTACCACAGATGGTGTAGTGGTCAAACCGGTGACTAAGGTGTGTCTGTTTCTGGGTCCAAGCCATGCAAGGGCCGCTAATTTTATGTGATGGCCAGAATTATTGCGCGGCAGACATTTAACAGTATGGGAAATGTAAATAGGTATGTAGGTGTATATGTATGTGTATGTACAGACAGATATACATATATATATATATATATATATATATATATATATATATATATATATATATATATATATATATATATATATATATATATATATATATATATATAAATGAACATGGTTACAATAAAGCAGTCATAACAAATCTGAAGGGAAACAGCCGATATTATGTAGTGCCGACATAATAAGCTGGTCAGAGGTGGGCAAACCACTGCGTCTGTAAGCACAGGTAGAATTGTAATATTGGGACTAACTCTGTCCATGTGCTAATTCTGACTTTCAAAGGGTACAGGGCTGTTCCACTCTCCAGTCAGACAAGCCTAAACCTGGATGACCACATGAACACCCTTTCAATCAAACAGATGTATGTGCCAGGACTATAAGCTTTGGAGTTCTGAATATCCTCGGAGTGAGTAAACATGCAGCATGGGTCCGGGGCAGTAGGGAATAGGGAATGTTGCATGTGTAGTACTGCAGTTTTCCCAGCAGGAGAATGGATGTCTGCTGTGTAAGTGATGTGTTGAGGCATGTGTTCGGGTAGCTATGAACCATGGGTATACATATAAATGAAGCAGAACACCAATAGTGTAGTGGTTAGAGCATCCGCCTAATGGAAAGGCATTCCCGGTTCACGTTCGACTATAGCACATATCATTTACTTGTGGAATGAATGTCGCTGTGCTGTAAAGCCAATATTTAAACATGTAAAGGTGAACGTGTGTTTTGCATGGGGCCATTAACCAGATTCCTTCAATCAAAGTGGTACTGTCATAATGAATAAGGCACATGTAAGCACAAAGAAGTGGCAGTAAACATATGTAACTCACAGTAAGCATATGCGAGTGCGCCTGCGCAGGTGTAAGCAGCTCCCAGCATAGCAAATGTATGTTTTTATGTACAGATGTAATTTATATACATATATATATATATATATATATATATATATATATACATATATATATATATACACACACACACACACACACACACACACACACACACACACGCACAAACATATATATATATATATATATATATATATATATATATATATATATATATATATATATGTGTGTGTGTGTATAGATATATATCCACAGACATGAAATATATATATACATATATATATATATATATATATATATATATATATATATATATATATATTTGAAGAATGAACGCCTTAAGAATAAAGCATACATAAGGGTTGTGAAGGGAATCTTGAGCAACTAAGGTATTATATAGTGCTTGCAACGTATGTGAGATAAAGCTGCCCAAGAGTGAGCAGAGCACCGCTATTCACATCAGACGCAGGGTTCTTCCAGTGGGCATAACATCATTGAACTGCTACGTCTTCATTACACACAGACGGAATGTAGTTCATATTGTGACAACCTACACTTGTAAACTGCAAATGGCCGTAATCCATAACACCAGGAAAGGCACGTAAGTGCAAATATAAATGGCGGGAGATCCTGTGAATACACGAGGTGGTACAAAATGTGTGTAGGGCCCCAAACACTCTGGAGAGGGCAATGTGTAAAGGTGTATCATGGCTGCGATATCAGGTGGATAATGGTTGTTACACATGGAAACTCAACATTTGTGGGATGGAGGAACTATGGCTATGTGATTATGGATCCAGGAGTGCCAGGGTTGGTTGCGTCAGTTCCAATGGACCGCCCTGTGTAGGTCAGCTAGTAGGTAATAGGTATATATGCATACCCACATGCAGACAACAATATGTTGAAGTACATTCTCTGTAACACATGCACTTAATTTATTGACATAAATAATATGAATGTGCATGGAAAAACAAATACAGTAGCTGGAATAATAGGCTGTGCAGATGAGGAACAAGTCAAATGACACTGTATCACATCCCAGTTGCCATCGGTAATCCGTACATGAACATATTGCGACATCTGTCTGCTGGATAACGTGCTAAATACCGATTACAAGATAACCGGAGTGAAGTGTCGTTGTCATATTGACTAAGGCAATAGTATGCTGGCGAAGCATATTTAAAACCCAATACGCATGTGTAAGTGCGTATGGCCGGGAAATGTATTGGTCAACAGACACACAGATGTACACATATTTATATATATATATATATATATATATATATATATATATATATATATATATATATATATATATATATATATATATATATATATATATATATATATATATATATATACATATATATATATATATATATATATATATATATATATATATATATATATATATATATATATATATATATATATATATATATATATATATATATATATATATATATATATATATATATATATATATATATATATATATATGGTAACACATGTTCAGACCAGGCATATGTTAGTGGGAGGTCCAATAAACTAACGTCTACCTCCCACACTCCCCCTGCTAGGCCGGTGAGACATACAGACATGCAATAAAGGTAACTACATTGCTGCTTTCCAGACCACCAGCAGGAAACTACCAGTGGGAGAGATCTGCAAGGTCTACACTTTAAACATGGATCATGGGGTCCCTTGCGGGACACCAAACATTTGCCTTGTAGGCGAACCAATAATGATTGATGCGACCAGGATGTAGCGGTACACGGAACAGTAGGTTGTGCAAGTCTGATAACACATGGGTTGATAAAATGTACGACATGTGTCCCGAGATGGGGAGAGTGGGCAGTGTGTAGGGGTGTGTTCATATCCCAGCTGCACTCACAGTAAAGGTGAGTGCTGTAGAGGGGTGTCAGGTAGGGGAATCATGGGTATGCAATAATGGGCCTAAGTGTGCAGGTGTTGGTTGGCAGAGATGTATTAGGCCCGCCCTGTGGAAGTAATTAATAATTTTATGTGGGTATAGCAGATGCCCACACCTCCCAAACCTTAAGAGCACATCTACTGGATAGTCTGTAAACCATTGGGGGAACACATAGGAACTATATCAGTGAACTGTACATGATTATCATGGACGTCCATGATTACGAATCAGAATCTAACACAGTCCCAACTAAACCCTTCCAGAACTCGTGAAATTAGGTGGACAGGTGGCAAAATACACATAATGACTAATGACAACATGTATGAGTCATAAACAGCATGTACCTCAACAAATGTATATGAATACATATGCACTGGGACTGTCAGTGTGTCAGGTTAATAGTACCAATCATCTAAATGTGTCCCTGAGGGTGTTATGCAGTGTCCCTGATTCAGTGTTCATTCTCCCCCATTCGTATGTGAGGTCTGCTAGTGATGAAAAGCGCATATTCCGACGACTACCTTAGGTAGATGATAGTATAATAGGTTGGGCTTAGCACCTGTTCACCTTTGTGAGGGACAGTCCCTTTGGGCAGTTGTGTCCTGCAAAATAAATGTTATTAATGCACATGGCCTGTGATTTAGGGCAAATAATCCATATATTGTCTGTAGTGGTTAAATAAAATGATTATGTTGTATCTGAAACACCTAGATGTTATAGGAAATAGTATTAGCAACTATAATGCTACAAGAATAACCTTTACTTATGCAAACTGGTGAAATAGTCTATTTTCTACTGGCTGTGGGTATGTGTTGCCTTGCCAAATTTGACATCTCTACATACAGGTCCTATAGGGCTGTCACCTTTCCAAATGGCCAAAGTGGGACCTGCTCCGTAGAAATGTCAGACATACCAGGTGAGAACATACCTGTAGCCTTGCATAGTACAGAACTATAAGTATTAGCACAAATAAAAGCTTAGTCTAGCAGCAGTCAAGTTGCTTATGCTACTTCACATAACACATAGAAGTGTCATATATGCAATAACTGTTACATGCAACTATTAGAGAAACATAGAATATAATATTGTCCTGTAATCAGGACATTTTCTATGTCTAGATTATTTTCACATGACACATACGCCTAAGGAGGGACTGTCCCATGCAAAGTGGGACAGGTGTTAATCCTAAAGTCTCACCTTGGCCAATTTAAAAGGTGGCAAACCTACAATAAGTATGCAGTAGCATGACCTGGCAGACAGATGTGGTTCCCAAAACACATTTACTTGTCTGCATTGCAGAGTATCAGTTCCCATGTATCAGCCAGATGGGAGCAGATTTTATGTGGAACACACATATAATATGATTAACTCACTGGACAGGCCGCCAATTCCGTACAGTCGAACGCCATGCTGTCGCCTAATGGTCAGCCATACCCGATATTGTAGTCATGTAGTGTGATGTAATAGGCATCACAAGGGATTGCGCCCACCCAGCATGAGTGACAAATGCAAGCACCAATGTTGGTGCATGTGCAAGTGAGGGAACGAGCGGGTGTAAACGTGTTTGGCTACCAGTATGCAAGTATTGCACTGTTAAAGAAATATGGAGTCTAAACAAGTGTAAGAAGCTGTAACCAGAGGTCAGCAGTGCTTAACACCATGCAAACCCATGCACAACTGCTCCCAACTGCTGTGATGTGCCTTACTCACTCCGTATCCAATGGCCTTGTTCTGGCCGCAAACAAATAACCGTCCTTTGCAAGTATTGGTAGCAGCACCCTGCACACACAGCTAATGTGAATTACCAATACACCATGGCAAATATACAGACAATAGACAGTACCACACACATACCATACAGCACAGTCATCCAACAGTATAGCAATGTACTGGTAGATATGTCCGGACCACTGGTGTTTGCAGACCTAGCCGTCTTGTGTTTACGTGTATGAGCATGCCCAGTATGACCATTCCGCGTGTTGTCGACTGACATTGCCATCATACTTTCATGTGTTTGAGCATGCCCAGTATGGTCAACTGTATCGCATGTGTTACATGTCCAGGTAGTCAGTACTGTGGTGCCGACATCTGCGTTGTACACTGACAGGTGGCATGCTGTGTCTGCAGGGTATACATCGGTCATGTGGCATTGACTGTTGCTACATTTCTGTACAGCATGGGGGGACATCCGACTGTATCCACATTCCTACACAGCACCGGGGGGGGCACACCTGACTGTTACGTGTGTATGTTGAAAGGGGAGCACAGCTGACACTTGCACACTTTTGCTACTACTGTACTGGTATGTCAGGTACTCCATTTCAGTGTGTAGACCTACCTATTGTGCTGGCTAGAGGCATACCAGTGTACTCCAGATCTTAGCTTTAATTACCAACATATCAGTTTCAGACGTCCTAGCCTTCACAACCTACATCCAACAGCCTGGCCTGCTGTAGTCTGTCTGTGGGGGGGGTCATCCAATGGTCATATTCAGAGGCCATAGTACAGCATTTGTCTGTGTTGGTCTACACCTGTCCAGTTGGTTGAGACTTGTGTGGGCTGTATGGACACACATGATGCTCAGCTCATTACCCGCAGTGGGTTAGGACACCCTGTGTACTACTGGCTACTATGGTGATCCCGGTATGTGCTACAGATATTATGGTGCCACTATGAACATCTACTGTCTGCTGCCTTAACATTCGGCCACCAAATTCCCTTGCATACTCACATCTATACCATAGCTACAGGTAACAACACATTCTAATACAACTGCCAATTGGTAGGTTGATTGACTTACCTTGAGGGTGTGCCAGACCTGAGGATGGTGCTGGAGGGCTGCCTATGTCAGATGCACACAGTGCATTTCCTATACATGGCTGAGCACAGGTAGTGTCATGATTGGCATCCCTTTTACTGTCTGTGTGAGTCAGAGAGGGTGACATTCCCTGGGTACCTACTGTGTCAGTGCATATGCTATGCGTTGCCTCTTTGCCAGTGCCAGGTCATACTGGGCATGCCTCATTCTGCTTACTGGGTCCGGCTCAGGTAGTTCCTCCTCTGAGTCACTCTGTGCCTGTACAGGCTTTGGCATTGGTGGGGGGCTGTGTGGCCCTGCCCCATGCTGCTCCTGCTGCAGCTGTTTCCGCAGGATTGTGTAGCATAGCACATACCATAGCAATGTGGGTGCATGTAGCTGGTGAATACTGCAAGGCTCCCTCAGATGTGTCCAGACAACAGAACCATGATGTGAGCATCCCAAACACATGCTCAATTATATGTTTTGCCTGGGCATGTGCCTCATTATGGCATAGTTGTTCAGGTGTATGTGCATTTCTGATGGGTGTCATCAGCCACGGCTCCAGTAAGTACCCAGCATCCCCCACTAGGTGACCGTAGGGGCTATCCATATTGGCAAAGCTGTACTGCTGCATCAGATGCCATATATCGGAATCGTCATAGCTTCCAGGGCAGCCAGCACACACATTCAATATAATGCCCTGGGCATCGCATATGACCTGGCAGTTGATGGAGGGGATGCCCCTGCAGTTTATGTAGGCTCTATCCTGCTCACCGGGTGGTGCTTTGATGCGTATGTGCATGCAGGCTATAGCACCCTCTACCCCTGGGTAGTCTGCCATTTGGTGGAAGAGACCCATATTGCTGGTCAACACCTCACGTGTGTTGAGGAAATGTACGTGCTCACTGGCATGTGGTGACATGGCATCCAGGAAGTCATGGAATACTCTGGATGCAGATGCCTGTGAGATCCCCATGATATCCCCAGTTGTGTTTTGGGAGGTACCTGTGGCTAGTATACCTAGGCCTACACATACCTTGGTATCCACTGGGATGGGTTTTCCTTGGCCTGTTCAATGTGTCAGGTGTGGCCGGCACAGCTCAACAATCTGCTGTAGGAGGTCTCTGTCCACCCCATAGTGCTCCACTATCTCCAGCTCATGTAGCCCCTGGTAGGTTAACCTGGGTGTGTACAGTCTTCTTTGTCTCCTCACTGAGGGTTGTTCAGCAGCATTCACATCCTCACCACCCTCAGCCTCCTGCACATGTTGGTCTATGTTGCCTGCTGCAGCCCTTCTCATTTTGTTGGATTGTTTTGTAAAATTTCCCCGCATGTATACACTGGTGGTATAGAGTGTGGAAAAAACCCGAGGGTATAGTGCTTGCTCACTTTATCATTGTGTTCTGGGCTGGGCTGTGCCTGTAATCTGCTGATTGTGATAATTATCACCTGTTTACCCAGCTTGTTCACCTTGATTACTCTCCTACTGCTGTTGTCCCTCCCAGTTACACTAGGCAGGTATAGGTACACCCCTAGCTTAGGCGTGCTAAGGCAGAAGCAATCCGAAGACACTGGGCTCCAATGTACGTACAGTATGCCCGGCACGCACCCCCCCCATGCTTTCACCTATATTCGAGTCCTGCACCCGGCTATCTATACACATACACTCTTGGGATCTGCATCACACCCTGGGAATAAATGGGATTCACTATTTTCCACCTTGTTTGCATAGTATTGTCTTCTAATGCATAGTTACATGACCCATACTGAGCCTCCACAAAAATAACCACTGCTTACTGTCACACAGATCCGCACACATCTGGTTAAAAGCACCTTACTATCACCATATTCGATGTCCCTTATTCTTCCCAGAAACAAAACAACCAATCTCTGCACGGCTCAAACCCAGGATCCTGCACACCACAGACAATGTGCTTTACCACTAAGCCATGGCAGATATACATACATCTGAGCTTATCACGTACAGATCATCCAGCACAGGCATTCAACTGCATAGGACATGTATTCCATCATGTAGATTTATGTGTGCTAATGTCCACACATATATATATATATATATATATATATATATATATATATATATATATATATATATATATATATATATACACACACACATATATATATATATATATATATATATATATAATATATATATATATATATATATATATATATATGTACATATATATATATATATATATATATATATATATATATATATACACACACACACACACACACACACACACACATATACATATACACACACAGACATAGATATAGAATATATATCACAACAGTGGACCATGTGACACCAAAGCATTAGACAAGAACGAAAAGGAAACCACATGCTCCTCCTGCATTATGTACTGGTGTTAAGATCAAGGCAAGTGTGTTTCTGTGCATCTCATGGGTTCAGACTGTATTAAGGGTAAGATTAGGGCTGCTGACATTACTCACCAGACCTATTGCCGAATGTATGTGTATGTTTTGCCAACCCAGTCTCTTGGCCGATTGTGACACTATATAGGAAAATAACAAAACATGCACCTCAACACATCCTGGAGCTAGCCACTCACAGATACCAACGCATAGAATATGACTGCTAAACACACACACACCTGTCATGCCTTGCAATGGAACACCTATCTGTCTATTCTATCACACTACAGCATTATGCAGTTACAGAACATGCTACCGAGATTACTGGGACACAACACTCCCAGAGGTGTACGTCTAGATGGGTGACATCATCAGCAATGGAAAAGTTGGCGATAGTGATTGTATGGAGTATGAACAGTCTAAAAGCATTATTCTTTTGCAAGCCAGAGATGCACACACACAGTTGGCATGGCTGGGATAAGAACACAGACCTAATTACCTTATCAAACTACAGCATTACGCAGTTACAGAATGCACTACCAAGATTACTGGCACACAGCACTCCCAGAGGTGTACTTCTAGGTGGGTGATATCATCAGCAATGGAAAAGATGGTGATAGGGATTGTATGGACTGTGAGCAGTCTAAAAGCATATTTCTGTCCCCAGGCAGACGGAGACAAACACACGTCAGTGGTGTGATCAGGACAACTGCCTATCTACGGACCACTATTACAATACTGCATAGACTCGAGCAGCGCCACAGACACTACACCTTTCACGACTGTCAATATGACCTTCTAGGAATGTGGACATCGACATGGATGCTCACAGTTACAATATCCATACCTGTGAACCAGTGTGTTCAATGTAGGAATCCATCCTGAAGTGGGGTATGGCCATCTGTTGACTGGATGACTACTATCGCTATACAGGGTTACAATGGCCATGCCCATACACATAGAGGCACATAACCGACACAAGGTGTTACTGGGCATGCTCACACACTTAGTAGCAAACGGCCATTTGGAATGCACTATGTGTCCATCTACACAATGTTATACTGGGCATGCTCACACACTTAGTAGCAAAGGGTTGTTTTGTATGCACTCTGATTCTAAACATGGACGGGCACAGTGGCCATGCTATTACAGTTAGATGTGAACAACACATTGTAATGGACTCCAGCATTGATAGTTGTCATTGTTAGCATGAACGCTGCACTACATATATCTGACACTGGTCTTCTATACATCTGCTGCTGTCCGTCATCTTAGATGTACCAATCTAAACCTGGCACATTAATACCACCCGTGGTGATGCCCTGCCAGGAGTGGCTACTTCGCCCATATAGTGTCATTCATAGATGAATGTCCTGAGACCAGGTTAATACCCTGACACCTAGAAGCCAACTGCATTGTATGTGTATGCTAAACAGTGCTAGATGTTTAGCGTGCGTAATCACAGCTGCCCAATGTAGATCCAACAATGGGGAATACTGACATCTGTGCAGTGAGGAACACCTGGCTGAAGGCTCAGTTGTGCACAATAGCACTACCACCGTATACCTCAGATACCGACATGTGGGCCATAACACCATTACGGACTGCTCCAGGTGGTGGTGTCTCCGAGTACATGAAGGCCACTCACATGTACTGACCAGTACACCCTCCAAAGGCATCACAGATGTATCAGGTGGAGATCACAGTGTCAAAAGCCATATTCTAGGATGTAGCCCTCAGACATCACCATGTCCTTGGACCAGCAACACACATCCATACATGTGGTAGAACATATATTAGTACAACACCATGTGACCCATGACCAGTGGACTGTACCTAGCTCTAAATCAACTGTGCAGACTACCCATGTACTGACAGAGTTGCAGCATGTGTTATGCAATGCAATGCTACCACTGTTCATAACCAGGTCAGCTGTACACATAACAGGGGCCCTGGGTCATGTACAGCAGTAACAGATGACTGTTGCTGTACACCAGTAAACACCCTCATGTTTGGATATGACATACATGTACCTGCCATGGATATGTACATGCCACACACACATCCAACACATATGTACATAGCATAGCTATTGCTGTCCTTCATGCAGACAGGTAGTTACAGCAATTACACACATGTACATGGAAGGTAGGTCCATGGCTGTTGAATGCTAACAGTACATAAGGTGTGATATCAGTGTTGACTGAGTTAACATTCCCTCTGTACTGGCTACCCATGACAACTATCATATCATACAAAAGTCCATGTGTCATGTATGTCATCACACATGTCCACCAATTGCAATGCCTACAAACATGGCTAAATGACAGGAATGTAGGACCTACACACATGTACATGTAGTGGTGTGCGTTCAGCTACCATGCATGTGCAGTAGTTGAAGGTGACGTGTGTCTTACTACAACATGCAGTTGCAATGCAGCACCATCATTGCCAACTGTATATGGTGATATACTGACAGCATGGTAAGATGTACTTCGGGTATGGGTATATGTGTGGGCATAACTAAGTGGTGGGCCATCTTTGCAGATGGATGATTGCTGAAGACAGCTCACAGGTGTGTCACAAGCCGTCCTACCATAACATGTGCAAACACTAAGCTATGTTTCTGTTAATTGAAGGGGAGGACATACAACCTACACAGCGGTCAGGGTGTCACTGACTGTAAATCACTTGACACCTGTAACACTTAAAACCTCCCATGTGCATATATCAGCACAATTGCCAAAGGTAGCTTTGGTACACATTGTAATGTGGGCAATACTTCTGCATGTCTGTCATATGTATCATAAGATAGCAGGTGTTTGATTCACAGTACTGCCATGTGTATTTGCTAGTGTGTCCATATATGCCATGTATGGTTCAAGGAAAAATCTATCTTACACTTGTTGAAGGTTTACCAGTGAAAAAGTGAAGCAAACAAAGAAAAAACCTCTGGTATTCCACCACAGCAGAAATCCACTACGATAGAGTCCTATGTCAAACAGCAAGCAAATTCAATGGAAAAAGTAAACACAGCATTAAAAATGGAAAAAGTAAAAACAGCATTTATTTATTTATTTATTTATTTATTTCAGTTTGATGACCGGGGAAGTCCACTGGGCTCAGGAGTCCATTTTCAGTGGAGGCCCAGGGAGAAAAGCTCCACATTACAAAAATACAAAAGATAAAACAAAAGACAAAAGATACAAATTAACATAATACAAAAGATAATGCAAAATATGAAAGATAAAAATTAACATAAAATTCAAAGGTACAGATACAGAAGTATGCAACAGTCAGTCTAAATGGTATGAATACTAGTAGATTGTGAAACAGAGACAATAAGAGGTATGGTGTTTACATAACAAAAGAGTCATATATTAATATGGATGGTTAAGGTTACATAGAGCCTGAGTCTAGTTATGGCAGAGTGGTAGAACAGGCATAAATGTTAGGGAGGTTAATAAAGGGAGAGAAAACTATTTACAATAATTACATATATACACAGGACAACAGTAAACAATAAGTAAATCAGGAACAAGGTTGATGGTAGTTGGAAATAGTATAGCAATACAGTTAGTGTGAATGGTGAAGATGCTAGGTGGGGAAAGTGCAGTTGCACTTCCACTTAGAAAACAGGTAGGAATGGAGAAGAATTTTGAAGTTGTCAGGATTTTCTGTCATTCTTAAGAAGGAGAGAGAGAGTTGCACTTTTTGGCTAAAGAAAAAGATAGTAGGTGCTGCCTGGCAGGTCACTTTGGATTGTGGACAGTGAGTAGGTTTAGGTGAGCAGATCTAAGTGGCCTGTTAGGGGTATATGGTTGTAGGATGTTGGATAGTGCAGGACATTTAGAAGGGTTAAATAATAGCCTGTGGGCAGTGGTAAGTTGGAGGTAGTCTAGAAGGTTGGGAAGTTCTAGCCAGTTTAGTGAATGGAGGGCAGAGCCATGATGGGAGAAGTGTTTGGCTTTGATGGCAAATTTTGAAATTTTATTGTAACAGCTTTCCATATTTGAGGAGATGGAGGCAGATACGTTAGTTAATAGAGGGGGCACCATACATTAGAGAGGGAAGACGATAGGTGGTGGCGAGTGTTTGTCTAGAGGAAGAAGAGAGATAGTGGATATTTCTGTATAACAGGCCAGGTTTTTTATGTGTTTTCTTGATGTTGAGTTGAATATGTGTGTCAAATTTTAGGTTTTCGCCTATGGTGACTCCAAGAAGTTTGGCATAGGGAACAATTTCTATGGCTGAGTTGTTATGGCTTCTAATTTTGAAGGACTTTTTGTCAAGAGGGAAGGATTTTGAGAGGGGAAAACTAGTATTTTAGATTTGTTAGCATTTAGAGATAGGTTGTTTTGGAGCATCCAGTTCTCAATGGTAGAGAAGGCAGTTTGAGTGTGCTAGAAGTTCAGGGAGGTTGCTGGCACAGCATATTAAAGTGGAGTCGTCGGCATATTGTACGATTTTAGTATTTGGGATGGCAGAGTAGAAGTCATTGATGAATATATTGAAGAGCATGGGGCCAAGAATGGAACCTTGGGGAACTCCAGTGGGGGTAGGAAGAAAATTAGAGGTGCCTTTCCTCCATTTTACAGCTTGAGATCTGTTGGAAAGGTAACTTGAGAGCCAGGATAGTGTATTGTGTGAGAGGTTAAGGTTAGCTAGGTGGCTAAGGAGGTGAGTATGGGAGACAGTGTCAAAGGCCTTTGAGAGATCAAGTAGGGACTGTTGATACTATTTTGCCAGAGTCACGGGCACAATTAACTATATCTAGGAATGAAAGTAGAGCAGTTATAGTGCTATGGCCAGGACGGAAGCCATGTTGTGTGTGAGAAAGAAGGTGGTTTTCGGTAAGGAAAACCATTAGCTGAAAATGAACACATTTTTTCCAATATTTTTGAAATTGGGGAGAGGATGGCTATGGGGTGAAAGTTTGAGGTATTATTGTTTATACCACCCTTGTGGAGCGGGTGTATAAAGGCAGTACTTCACAGCTTGGGGATGTATGATTCCTGTAAGGATCTGTTTATTAGGATGCTAATAAGGAGGGTGATTCCATCTGTAGCAATTTGTAAGAATTTAGATGGAATGTTATCTGGGGCATTAGAGCAAGGTTTCAGTTTGCTGAGAAGTTGTTTTATATATGAGGTAGAGACTGGTTTGAGTTGAAAAGTGGGGGGTAGAATGGGTTTGGAGGCTGGGGTAGAGTGACTGAACTGTGAGGATGGGTTAACAGGGAAGGACTTATTTAGTTCAGCTATAGAATTAATAAAGAAGGAGTTGAAAAAAGTGGCAATTTCTGGGTTGGACTTGGTAGTATCTGGACAAGGATTATTTTTGGTGCCTGGGTTGAGAAGTGAATTAATGGACTTCCAAAATTGTTTGGGGTTTTTAGAATGGTTGGCTTGGAGAGTCATATAGTAGGATTGTTTGTCTTTGGATATATGTCTTTTAGTAAGGTTGCGGAGTTGCTTATATTGAATCAGGGTCTCTGGTTGTTTATTATGCTGAGATAATTTCCAGCATTTGTCTCTCTGTTGCATAGGTTTTTTGGTTTCCCTAGTTAACCATGGTGCGGATTTAGATTTGATTCTTATAGTTCGAGGTGGCGCTTGGGAATTAAGTATATTTAGGAAAGTAGAGTTAAAGGCTTTGACGGCGCTGTCAAGTGGTAAAGCCTTTAGATTATTCCAGTTAGTTTGTTTGAGGGTATTAGAGAAAGTTAGCGGATTAAAGTTAGTTAGGTTGTGTGTATGTAGGTATTGGTGCTGGAGAGGGGGAGACTGGGTTGCTCGGTGGATGAAGGCAGGAAGGTGGTCACTGAAAGAGTCAGGAAGGATTCCTGAGTCCAAGATATTGTTGGGGTGGGAAGCTAAGACCCAGTCAAGTGTAGATACTGGAGGATTGCTCTTGTTGGGTCTAGTGATAGAGTTGGTTAATTGAGTAAAGTTGTAAAGATTGACAGCTATGGCTGGGTTAGGGTTATTAACTTTGTTCCATTCTATATTAACATTGCCTAAAATGTAGGTCTCTAGGTTAATATTAGTTGAGACCCATTGGAGGATTTCTTCAAGGATGATAGTATTGTTACCTGGGGAAATATAAAGGGAAATGAAGCAGATACTTTTGTGAATATTCATTTGTAGTAAACCTATGACTAGTTCAGCATTGTAAAACTGTGGAATAGGGTTTGGGTAAGGAATAATGGGGAGTAGACTGGAGAATATCAAGGCTACTCCTCCACCATTTCTATTTAAGCAATCAGATCGAAGGGCTTGAAAACCAGGGGGAAGGATTTCAGAGTCAGAGATGATAGGTTTTAGCCAAGTTTCAGAGATGGCTACAATGTCTGGAAGGTTGTGGTGAAGCCAGGCATGGAAAAGAGTAGATTTATTTCTTAGACTTTGGGCATTGAGAGTAACTATTTTTAGGCTTTTAAGATTAGTGGGTTTGCTACGTTTTTGGGGGAAGAGATTGTTAGTAGTGCTAGGTCCGAGGTTTGGGTGGATATCACCTGATAGAGATAGGTGGAAGAAAAAGGGAAATAGTAGAAGATTTAGTTTGCCTTTGGACTGTTGTGTGCAGTAGATTAGGGCCTTAGGAAAGTAACGCCTTGTAGAGGCGGGTAAGATTGTTGGTTTAAAATACTGGAGAGGATTGTGCTGTAGTAGAGAGGATGATATGGTATGGAAGTGAGTTGTGGTGTGGTTATAATGTGGAATGGGAGTTGTGAGGTGGGACCAACAAGAAGGGGGAAGAGGACAGGAGGTATAGGAGGTAGTAAGGTACAGTGGAATAAGAATTAAAAGGGTGATGAAAGGGATTCATAGTGTGTGAAGGAGTGGAGAGTACATAAGGAAGTATGAAGGGAATAGTACAGGTTGCAGAAAGAGAGAAGAGAGAAAGCAGGGGTGTGACTTTGGTGTAATTTATGTAGGGAGTGATTTTACTTAGAGGGAGGATAGGAGGATGTAATGGCAGGGAGTGGCCTATGATTGATGGGAGGAGAGGACAGTGGCGGGAAGGCAGTAACTGAGCATTAAAACAATCTGAAGAAGGCTAAATAGCTGAAAGTGCTTATCGTTTTATCACTATGGAATTTTAATGCTGCTTTTACTTTTTCCATTAAATTTGCTTGCTGTTTGACACAGGACTCTATCGTGGTGGATTTCTGCTGTGGTTCAATACCAGAGGTTTTTTCTTTATATATGCCATGTATAGTGGGGAATACATTCCAATTTTTAATCACACTCCTGTACACTGTTGTAGAAATTTGTACATACTGCAGTGTAGAAAGCAAGACATAGGCAGAGGTGGGGTGTGTATCACACACATGTGAGCTATCTGTATGTGCATGACATAGATGCATTCAATTGTGAACTCCACAGTGTGTGTGTGTGTGTGTGTGTGTGTGTGTGTGTGTGTGTGTGTGTGTGTGTGTGTGTGTGTGTGTGTGTGTGTATGTATGTATGGCTGCCTGGTCCATGGAGTGAGGATGTATGCTACCATAGTGAACAGATAGGACCCCTAACCCCTCCAGGTGATGCAATCTATTGCCCTGTTGATGCTGTCGATCTTAGGCATTACTGACTACCTATATATGTGTATTCTCTGTGTCACATCATGTGGGTGCACAGTACTGAAATGGTGATTACCACATAGGCAGGGGTCCTCACCTCAACACTATCAAATGTGTGTGTGTGTGTTACAGTGTCGTTGACCCCGTGAGTGTGGGCGTGTTACTGTGTGTCTGAATACATGTATGTGAATACCTCTGTGTGTGTGTGCGTGTGTGTGTGTGTGTGTGTGTGTGTGTGTGTGTGTGTGTGTGTGTGTGTGTGTGTGTGTGTGTAGTTGTGTGTTCTCATCCTGTAATGTGAATGTGTATTACTGCTACACAGTGAGGCCTCAAACTATCAACTGGCCTCTACCCTTGTCATCAGCTAGACCGCTATGTAAACTCCCCGCCCCATGTAACTGTACCTGTGATGTCACCCGGTATGGATGTCATGTCTCTAGCCACTGTAGCTCAGTACACAGCTCCCATGCTCCTGGATCAGTAGATGTGTAGACATCTTTGGAATGTCAGCCTTTCTAACAGTGAGGTTGAAGCTACGAATAGCATGCTGGTATTGCCATACATATCTGTGAGTAGTCCACATTTACACATGGGAAACTGCAAACACTTGCACTCAATGGCACATGCAATTAGATCTAAAGGAGGGAAGCAGGACATCATTACCAACATGCTGTTACTGTTGTTACCAAGACACATACTGTGAACAGAAAACAATGCATTCTAAACCTGTACTACATGGTATGTCTGCTGCATGTCAACAGTATACAACAATTGTAATCTACACTTATCCCCCTGTTCTGTTCACTCTGTTCATCAGACCATATGAGCATTTCCCTGCACCGATGGTGTGGATGACAGGGATTTGGCACAGGCATCATCATATGCACAGGGAGATAATGTTTGCCAGGGGCCTAGGCTGCACCAATGGATAACATCATGTTTGTGGGTTAGGGCCTGTGACCTAATTGGCCATGTGTGGTTGTTATGCATGTGAGTGTTGCGGTGCCCTACAGATGTTTCTGGTGTGTGCGTGTATATGTACACACAGTTCTGCCATGTGTCTGGCCTACACAGGGGTATTATTGACAAATGCAGACTGTACAGACCAGGTTTTACAGCTCACGGTGTCCAGCCACATGACCTGTGCCTGCCAGGGGTTGAATGGGCACCACCAGGCAGAGGTGCAGATTGGGTACTGTCCGATGACACATGTCCACTGGAACCGTGTCCCCATTGGGACCATCCAGGGTCACGTCCACATGGCCTGCTGTGATGTGGTGTGGACAGCGCAGCACCAGCTGCACTGCTGCTACCCCCACTATGGGAGCGGGCATGTGACGTAGCTTGTTCATGTAAACCTGCACCAGATGACGTAGCTGGCCTACGTCCATGTGCCCTACACCTCACTCATACCAGATGTTTCCACACAGACAACTCACACTCGCGGATTCTCATGCCAGGGTCAAGGATTCCAACCATGTCACCCAATCATCTGTCCAAAACCTCAGCAATCTGCTGTTGAGCATTTGCCAATGCCTGGATGTTGTCATTTAAAGAACGGATAGCAGCCCTCTGAAGCCTCTGCCCTTTTCTGTTCTGCTGTTCAGCATGTGCCTGTGCCGCCATTACAGCCTGAAACATGCATCTGCTGACACCAGCTGCTGTGCTCTGTCCTGCAGGGGCATATTGGCCAGAGGTCCACCTATGAGCAGCACTGGCCACATGCCTGTGTGGCCCATCTCCACTCATTTGCCTGACACCATGGTGTGAATACACACCTTCCATAGCCACCACACTTTCCTGTTCCAAGCTACCACATGCTAACTGTCCTTCCTCTATGGCCACTGGTGATGGGGTATGTGTTGAAATGAGATCTGTGTGCGGGGATGAAGGGGGTATAGGTAGAATGGCAACCAATTGCACAGATTCAGCCCCTGACAACCCTGCCTGTGCCTCAAGCATATGTTCATCATCACTGCTAGAGTCTGTGGGGACACTAACATCAGATGGACCACTGGAGGGTAACGCACCTACATCACCTGTGAAGGCAAACAAAGACTCTACATTACAATACAGACACACACACACACACAAAGACACATGCACACACACACACACACACACACACACACACACACACACACACACACACACACACACACACACACACACACACACACATACCATGCATGTGATTTGACAGAAGGCATGCAACATGCATGTGATACAGCAGACGACATGCAGCTCAGACAATAGTAGTGGTAGTTATCATACATCCCTGGGTTGCAAACAATAGCAAGCGTGTCATAGCAGAAGCCATGTATTTCACACAATCATGGTAGTAATCATGCATCCCTGAGTTACACCATGTGGACCAGCACAGGTTAACAGTACACATGACTGATGTCTAGCACATGACCTTGACATTAACATGTAGTATGACATGTAATCTGCTGACGTGTGCATTGACATGCATACATGTTTAACACAATGGTGTCCAGTCACATATACAGTGGGGTAATGGTGTCACATTGCAGTGTTGTCTGTCCGGCCTACAGATGTAATGCACATTTAGCAGATGTGCATGACCATTGAAGGGTATTATGAGGCGTCTATATTGCTATACAGTGTGAAGTACAGACACAGTGCAATTGCATGGAATCATGAGGCATCTCTATTGCTATACAGTGTGAATTACAGACACAGTGCATAGCCATAACTGTGTGCATACACAATACATATATACTGTGGAGTGTGACCCACATCACTGAGGTGTATACACATGAAACCATGATGTGGAATGTGTGACACAGATCACTGAAGGACATACGGATGACACCCCTGCACATCTGCAAACATAGTTTAGCTGCCTGGCTACCATGTCCACATATTGCAGACTTGTCAATATACCATGTCCCACATGACATTTGTGTACCACACACATGAGGTGCATGGCTGACAGTGATGTCCAACAGCAGCAAGGGAAATTTACTGCATCTATGCCCTGATGTGGTTGTCTGTGTATGTTTGTGGATGCTGTACAGGTGACTACTGTCATGCTGTGACACAGTCATGATGTTCAACACATCTTATGTGGTCAGATGAAGTTATGCCTCCACAAGCTGTGCACAGGATTGTAGGATGTCCACTGTTCCACATCTGCAATATAACCATTCAACAAAGGCTATAGTGGAACCATGTGTAGCCAATGTACAATAGGGTGAACTCACAAACACATCATATCTACTGTGTGTTGCTACATGTCTCTGGCCATCCTCCATGGCCATGTTTGAACATGTGTTGGCCAAACGGTTGTGATGGCCATCTATCTCACATGTCTGTGTTGTCCCATATGACATACACCCATAGATGTCATATACTCCACTGTCCACAGGGTTATGCAGACAAAGGGTTGTATGTTTGGTATGTGGGGTATGTTTTATGGGATAGTGAGACAATGTTGCAGCTGACCACTACATGTCATGGACATGTCAGACGGCACATCACAATGTGTGCACTCATAGCAGGGGCATAATCCACAATGGTGAATCCTGTGGGTTGCCCATACTCCAGCTCACTGTGTAGTACTGTTTGTGTACCCCACATGTGTAGTTATGATGCGTAGTACATGTTCCTACATTGAACAACACCTCCACTGTTGTATGCACAGCTGTCCACACATCTAGCAATGACAGTTTCTGAGGTTTCATGTTGGTGTTTCACTTAGCTTGTAAGTATTGCACATGGGTAGCTAGTGTGATGGATTGCAGATGCGACCTGTATATTGTGACCGGACCATACATTATGTGTACATGCGTTAACTGGCCACATGGCGAATAGATCTGTGCATTAACATGCCTGATACTTATAACTGTCTCCCCTGCAACGGCCTGCTGTCTCAGCAGAATGCCAGAGGTACCTATATAAGGGTGACACAGCAGTATGATCATTATCCACGCCTGTATGACAGCTACAGGGTGCAATGTGCATGTTAACACATTTGCTAGTACAATAGGATATACTATGGAGTATGCACATGTGTCCATAGACAGAGTAGCATACTATAGTATGCGGCATGTGCGTATACATGCCTTGCATATGATGTTACATTACATATTGCAATGTGCATGTTAACACATTTGCTAGTACAATAGGATATACTATGGAGTATGCACATGTGTCCATACACAGAGTAGCATACTACAGTATGCGGCATGTGCGTATACATGCCTTGCATATGATGTTACATTACATATTGTACAGTGAAACATGCAACTATATGGAATATAACAGTTATATGTGCAGTAGTGACTTACCGGGCAACTCCAGGCTCGGTGGTTGAGAGACACCCACCTCCACGATGTCAGCTAAGGTTTGTGGATGCTGTTCTGATTGTGTCCCCAGGATGGCCAGTAGCTCCTTGGTACGTGTGAGTGGGGGCTGGGTTGGTGGCCCACCACCTGTTGCACCTTGTTCCCTGGCGATTGCATTTGTACGCTGTTTCGCACATCTGATTAGGTCCGTGCAGTCTCTGCGCACCTGCTGGTAAGTGTGGTTATGGCCACTCACATCGTTAACCCTCCTGCGAAGTTTCTGCCACAGGTCATCCTGCTGCTGTGCATCCTGTGGCACATGGCTAAACAGGACATCATAGTTGTCTTTGAGGTAAGTTGTCTTGAAAGCAAAGCTCTCTCTGGCCAAGATTGTGCTAGACAGTCAAGAGTAGAAGGTTAACACCTGCATTACACATCAAGAAACTCATAGCCCTTCAAAACCCACACCATCAACACCCACACATAGCAACACTAAACCCACATATGCAGAGGCCCTTAACATTAACCTGCCCAAGCAACAAGGACCTCCAAAGCCGAAACGCAAACAAACACCAGTCACAACCAAAGTGACATAGCTCACAACACCAGTGTGCCACCCAACAACAGCCCCTAAGGCAAGACAATGTACCCAACACTTTAGTCATAGGTGACTCTATAGTCAGGCACACTGATGTCCCACTCACCAGGCTGAAAAAGGAGAAAATTACAGTCAGCTGCCTGTCGGGTGCCAGGATCCGCCACATAATGCATGCACTCAAGTCACTCTACAACAAGTACAAATACGACTCTGTCATTGTCCATGCTGGAGTGAATGACTTGAGACGTACCTCCCTGGACTACATGAAAAGAGACGTGGAAGAGTTCTTGGATCATGTGACCCAGGCAGGTATGACCCTATCCCTGAGTAGCATCCTGCTTTCGCCCAGAATGATACCACAGTATAAGGACAAAATGATTGACTTCAACAATTGGCTAAGCTTCTGGTGTCATTCAAAGGGGATCCAGTATTTGTCTGTATGGGAAGACATGATCGACAAACCACGATGCTTTGCCAGAGATGGTCTGCACCTGTCACCCCTGTGATTCAGGTTACTGGCTAAAGCTCTTGCCACCCCTATAGTGCCTTTTTTAGGCAAGGTTCAAAGGATAAAACCACCACCGTAACAGATACAAGCATGCAAAATCTGAAGATAATGCTACTCAATGCTAAAAGTCTAAACTTCAAAATGCACTCTGTCGAGGCACTCCTAAAAATGAAGAACATCGACATCTGTGCAGTAACTGAGACCTGGTTCAAGGCTCCAGAGAGCACCCCTGCAATACCAGGCTACAATTCTTACCACACTTTTCAGCCACAAAACCAAGACCGAAAAACTAAAGGTGGAGGAATGTCCATATTCACCAAGGATATTCACACCTCCAGGCTAGTTGCCCAACACAATGCATCTGAAATTCTCCAGGTGCAACTAACACTAGGTAAGACTGCAATCCAAATTGTATCTTGCTACAGATCCCCCACCATGCCCCAAGATTCTCAGTACACCTTTCTAAACATACTGGAAAATATTAAGATGCAACCAAACACCCTAATACTGGGTGATTTTAACTACCCTGCCATTAATTAGGAAAACCACTCGGGTACCAACTCCTTTTCCCAACGGTTCTTGGAATTCATACATTCCAATGCCCTGGATCAACTAATCCATTGTCCCACCAGGGGCTCCAATATCCTAGACCTGGTCATTACCAACATGGGAGATAGATGCTCCACACCAGTGGTCACCCCCTCATTGGTCAGGTCTGACCATAAGCAAATCACCTTTGACATCCACAACCCACCCCCACCCCCCAGTAAGGAAACCTCCTTAAAAAACTTCTCCAAAGCCAACGTCATGCTACTGAAGTCAGAAGTGACAAACTTCACAACACCCACGCAGATGGGATCTGGAAGTTCGACTGCAGAATCCTACACTAAGGCACTGTACGAGCACATCCTCTCGTGCATGAATTGTGACATCCCAAATAGAACCAAGATGCTCTTCTCCAAAAAAAGGAAGCCAATCTAGTTGCCCCCTGCTATAAACAAACTATACAACAGAAGGAAGAAACTGTTGTAGAAAAGAGGAAAATCCCAGGATGCAAAAAACTCCCTTACCAGCCTCAGTAAGAAGCTGAGATCTCTCATAAAATCCTCAAAAGCTAGTTATGAAAATAAAATTGCCAAAGATTCCAAAGACAACCACAAGGCATTCTATAGTTATGTCAAGAATCTAAATGGCAATGCTCAAATCTGCTCTGAGCAACAACAGCATGGCATTAAATATACTTATCCCAAGCATATTGCCAATATCCTGGCAGATCGATTTAGTGCCATCTTCACCCCCTCTCGTCCCGAAAGGGTCCATCTCAATACCAAAAGATTGCCAAATTCCAGTAATCACAGCCACACAGGTAGAAACCACATTCTCCAAAGCTAAGAATACAGCATCCATGGGATCAGATGACATCCCAGGCTGTGTACTACATGAACTACAAAATGAACTGGCATCTCACCTAAGTGTCATTTTAATCATAGCCTCACCTCAGGTTTCGTGCCCACTGAGTGGCGCACAGCTACAGTTATCCCGCTCCACAAGGGAGGATCCACCTTGGATCAAGGGAACTATGGTCCCATCAGTCTGACAAGCCTGAACTGCAAGGGCATGGAACGTATTATCATGGAACTTATAAACAAAGACATTGGAAACCTTCAAACACTGGACCCCACCCAGTTTGGGTTTGTGAAGGGCCAATCTTGTCTCCTGAATCTGATTGACTTCTTCGAATCAGTCTCCAGAGCTGTGGACGAGGGTAAGGTGGTCCACACAGCCTATCTGGACCTCGGCAAGGCCTTCAACACCATCCCCCACCCTGGAATCATAGATAAACATACTAAGCTGGGCATAAATCCCTACGTCACTCGATGGGTTGCCAACTGGCTTACTGACAGAACACAGACTGTAAAAGTAGCTGACTCCAAATCCAGCTCCAGACAAGTGACAAGTGGAGTACCTCAGGGTTCAGACATGGGACCACTCTTGTTTGGCATCTACTTCCCTGAAGTACAGGCCACCACTAAGGGACTCTGGCTAACAAAGTTCGCAGATGACTGCAAACTTGGAGCCATTATTGAATCCCCAAAAGATGTGGATATTCTACAAAAGGCCTTACAGAAACCGATGCCCAGTTCCAGAGCCATGGGCTCAAGCTTAATGCCAAGAAATGTATAGTTATCCCCTTTGGAAAAAAACACGCACCCATGAATTACCACATAGGTGGCAGGACACTAAACATCAAAAGTGTGATGAGAGACTTAGGGACACAGGTGGACAGTGGTCTCACTTTCGATAACCACATCACCACAACAGTCAAGAAATCCTTCTATGCGGCACACCTCATCACTAAGGGTTTTCTTCCAGAAAAAAGGAGGTCATTGTTCCACTGTACTCATCCCTCATTAGACCCATTATAGAGTATAATGCCCCATTTGGTATGTACCTCACAAGACATCTGCAATAGCTGGAAAGGCCACAAAAATACCTTACTAAAAGAATCACAGGCCTAAAGCAGATGCCATATGCTGACCGTCTAAAAAAACTCCAGCTATACTCTGTGGCATATCATCTACTCAGAGGCGATCTCTGCTTAACATACAAGGCCATGTCAAACCCTGAGCTGTTGGACATGCTCCACTTAAAGAAATCCCAATCCCTCAGAGCCACACACTCCAGGGATCTAAACCTTGTCATCACAATGAACAAAACATGCTGGAGGGATAGGTTCCTGACCCAGAGACTCCCCATACTCTGGAATAGACTGCCCATACATGCGAAACAGAGCACCTCCTTGGACCTCTTTAAAAGGAACCTTGATGATTGGATGGGAGATAGGAAATACACCCCGGGGATCATGTCAGTCACCTTGCTAGACAGGGGTCCAGAGAAGTAAATATGTGGGAAGAAATATCCAGGGAATTGTTATGGCTAGGCTTGCATAGGCCCTAGGGCTGATAGCCTAGAACTACCTATGAAGATATGAACCTATAAGGGCCTCATCCTCCAAGTGGGTATAGGCTGAGAGCCTTGCTTGTGGGCATATCTGAAAGACATAATGATGGAGACAGGTCACAGTATCTCAGAGATGCACAGAGATACAGCTGCACATACATTTGTATCACATTTATTACATATAAACAGTTGTCTTTGCAAATTTTCATGACACTGACACCACTGACATGTTTGTGTCACACACATGTGACAACCAATGGGGATTGGATATTATCACTATATGTGTGTCACCTGATTACATTGCTCATACTCCATGTGGATGGTGTCTTGATGTGGGCATATCTGTTTGACTGTACTGGTGTTCTTACCTATCAGCACATGCCTGGATGTGTCCACATTAATGCTATTGACTTTGACGCTGTGTATATGTCATATATAAACACATACACTGACTTAGCGGACATGATCTTTGACAATGCAGACATGCACACAGAAGACTTTACATGTGTGTGTTTTGCCATATACATCTACACCGCACTGTACAGCAGTTTAACATCCTGCCATGTTTCCCCTGTGTTGCACATGTGATACACATGGGACACTGGTTAGCCTGATGGTATTTGCAGGGATGGTTATTAAATATAGCATGTACGGCCAAGATCATCTAGTAGTTTGTATGCCCTGGGCCATGTATGAGCCTAGGATGTAAGGTTACCTAACTGTAGCCGACAGCCGTGTTTCCGGTGCCAGGTGAAGCAGTGCCACATAACTGATCCACACGGTTAATTATACATCTACCATGCAATCATCACACCATGTCTGACAGAGGTGAAATGTGCAGCTTTGCTGGACAGGGCTGCATAGTATGAAAGGATTACGTAACATGTATGGCACAAGGATCTGTCCAGCATGTGGCAATCCTTGTATTAGGAAGGTGGATGTCCATGATGTATGTATTTCATATCAGGATATGTACATGTAACCTGTCCAACATCACAGTGTTGGACATGTCTTTATGTAGGGTAGGCATCATGCTACATAGTGGAGATGAGGATTGTGAAGGCTGGTGTCGCACATCCAAACATGGCCAATTTCCCTTGAAGGTGATATGTGATCCGATATTAGTCACTTGAGTGATGAGTATGGCTGTACAATGATCTCCATGTTCATGGATGGCACCCTGTCATGACTAGGGTTGCCTCTTATAACTACCTAATAGGTTTGGTGACGTCACTAGCTCAGGTAGGTAAAATGCACAGCAGCATCCCTTACACACAGTGCCCATTATATTGACCACTGCCTAGGTTGTAGTTCATGGGAACAGGGTTATTAACCTAGCAGTGACAATGCAATATGCAGCTGTCAGATTGTGCACATATGTCACACACCTCAACCACAATACCCCTTCTATATGTTGTCCACAACACTGAGTCAGCTATTGCTCCCAGGTCATAGCCATCCACATACTTACATAGGCAGTTGCCTCCCATTTGTCTGTGTGGTATGGGCTAAAATGTGGGGGAGTACAATGAATTAACCTTGTTTTACTGTAGCTGCCACTGGTGTGACATGCACATGTTACTCAGGCACCTTTTGTAGTGTTGGTTCTGTCAACAGTCCACTGGCAGAACACTCCTGTGACATACAAAGGTACATGTAGTATACTGAGTGTAGGTGGAACACAGTATGGGGGATGATGTCCTATGTTCTGTCACAGGTATGATATGCAGTGTGAAATCATCCGTACTGTCATCTACATCTTTACTGCTAACATATACGTTAATTAAGGTTCATGGACTTTCAGACCAGACTCAGCAGGGTAGTAGTGCAGTGCCTCCCATAATGAGTGGTGTCTCCACTTTGTTTGTTGTGATAACTGTTGGTGTGCACCATTCAGTGTTTTCACAGACTGACATGAAGCTATGTTTTACATGATCTGCATGTGTAGAGCAAACTGTTTTGCCATATGTGTATGATACAACCAGGGATGTGGACAGGTCCCATGCAGCCTGAGTGCACCTTGTACCATCATAGTTATGGTTACAGAGTCTCTGTAGTGTTCATGGATATGTGATTGTGTACATGTTGGGGGGGCAGTGTGTTTATGTTATCCAACACCCTATCTGTATTGCTTATTCATGCTCAGCACTTGTTCAGAACATGTAAGCACTTCATGAGCTACTAATTACTATAGCACTCAATCCTCCTCATTACCTACAGGTAAACACTGTTTGTACTTACAATTTCCACTTGCTTAGAGTAAAACAGCTCTTGTACACACTTTCCTTACATATCTAGTGGGAAATAGTTAAATATTCAGGCATGTCCAAGTGTCAATTTCCAGTGTTATCGCCTGTCTATATGATGAATATGGGCATCATGAGGCAATATAGAAATTGTCTCATGTACACAGTCAATACTCCCCTCCTAACATACAACACTACAACCTGTGGGAGATGCACATATCTAGCCATGCTGGAGGTAAAGTTCTTTCCAGCCCAGACTGAACCTGACAATCATGTGGGGATGTTAAACATTTGCACCACACCACACTCATCACATAGTCTCACTAGATCTCCACTACCACAGGCCACCCATGGTAAGACGATTACATTTGCGGTGCCTCTCAATACTACTCTGTCTAGGCAACAGAGAACTCCAAAGCAGAAATGCAGGCAGCCCCCATCCCTCAACACAACACCAATTACATTTTAGCCCACAGACTCAGTGTGCCCATCAACCACAGCCAATAGGGCGATATAACATACCCAACACACTAGTCATAGGTGACTCTATAGGCGGTCACACTGATGTCCCACTCAGCAGGCTACACAAGGAGATAGTTACTGTCAGCTGCCTGTCGGGTAACAGGATCCACAACATAGCCTATGCAATCAGGTCACTCCTCAACAGGTACAATATGACTGTGTCATTCTCCATGTTACTGTGAATGCCCTGAGATGTACCTTCCTGGACTACATGTAAAGAGACATGGAATAGTTCTCCGATCTTTTAACCCTGGCAGGTATCACCCATAGCATTTGGCCATCATCCAGACTGATAACGCAGTACAAGGACAAAATTATTTACTTCAACAATTGGCTATGCTTCTGGTGTCATTCCAAGGGTATCCAGTATCTGTGTGCTTTGAATGACATGGTCGACAGAACACGATGCCTTGGCACAGATGGCCTGCACCTGTCAGCCCTGGGATTATGGATAATGGCTAAGGCTCTTGCTGCTCCTATAGTGCCTGTTTTAGGCACAGTTCAAATAACATAGTCACCACCATAACAGGAACAGGCAAGCAAAACCTGAGGGTAATGCTACTCAATGCTTGACATCTTCATCTCAAATGCACTCACCCGAGGCACTCCTTGTAATGGACCACTTCGATATCTGTGCAGTGACTGGGACCTGCTTCTAGGTTGCTGAGAGCACCGCTGCACTACCAGGCTATTACTCATACCACACCTTTCAGTCATGTAACCAGGACTGGAACACCCACGGTGGAGGTGTGTCCATATTTCCCAAGGATATCCACACCTCCAGGCTGGTTGCGTAGCACAATGCATCAGAGGTAATCCAAGTGCAACTAACTCTGGCCATAACTGCTATACAAATTGCAGCTTGCTACAAATCCCACACCATGCCCCGCGGTTAATGGTCCTCACTTCTTGGTGTACTGGAAAGTAGGGTTCACATAGACACTACTGATGTGCGACTGACACTAACCCACCATTAACTGGGAGACCTACTCATGTACCAACACATTAGGCCAACACTTTCTGGGATTCATAACCTCCAATCACCTGGATCAACCTATCCACATCACCACCAGGGCCAACGATATCCTAGACCTGGTCATTACCAACATTTGTGTCTGGTGTTCCACACCTGGGGTTATCTCCTTGTTGGTCAGATCCAAACGTACGCTAATCACCCTTGTTATCCACATCCTGGCACCACACCCTTTACAGAAAACACAGTACAATATTTCTACAAAGCCAACTTCAGGCTTCTTATGACAGCAGTAGTAAACGTCATGACAACCACTGAATCATACACAATTGCACTTTATTAGCACTTACATGACTGCATGGATCATGCTATCCCAAACAGAGCCATGACGGTACCCACCAGAAAACAGACACCACTCTGGTGGTCCACTGCCATGGACATAATGTACAACAGAAGGAGGAGACTGTTGCAAAGTAGAGTACAATCCCATGAGTGGAGGAGCTTCCTGGTCAGCCTCAGTAAGAATCTGAGATCCCTTATCACATCCTCCAAAGCTAGCTACGTAAACATTACCGCAACTAATTCCAAGGACTACCACAAAGCGTTCTAGAGGTATGTCACTACTCTCTATGACGATACCCACATCTGCTCTGATATACAGCAGTAAGGCACGAACATTTCATAACCGACTGATATTGGCAACATCCTGGCAGATAGGTTCAGTGCTAACTTTACACCCCTCTCACACCTTAAAGGGCCCATATCTATACAGGAATGATGCAGAATCCCTACGATCACAACTATGCAGTTCAAAGCTGCACTCTCTAAAGCCAGAGACACAGCATCCATGTGACCATACAACATCCCAGGCTGCGATTTCCATGAACTTCAGAACGAAATGGCTCCCCACTTGGGAACCATGTTCACTAATAGCTTTGCATCAGGCACTGTGGCTCCTGAATGGTGCACAGCAACAGTTATCCCACTCCACAAAGCTGGCACCACAATGGACCAGGGGAACTATTGCCCTATATGTCTGACTAGACTGTTCTGCAAGGCTATGGAGCACATCATCATGGATCTCATTCACAGAGACATTGGTGGCCTATAAACCGTTGATCCCACCCAGTTTGGATTTGTTAGGGCCAGACCATGCCCTCTAAACCTGGTGGAGTCCTTTGAGACAGTTACCAAGGTAGTAGATGAGGGTAAGGAAGTCCACACAGCCTACACCATTCCCCATTCTGGTATTGTCAACATACACATCCACCTGCACATTAGCCCCTACGTCACGAGATGTTATGCAAAGTGGCTCACGGACAGAACCCACACAGTGAGGATAGCATACCCTAGTTCCTACTATAAATCAGTTACAATTGGTGTCCCCCAGTCCACGGTCATATGGCCCCTCATGTTCAGTATATGCTTCTCTCAGGTACAGGCTAGCACAGGAAGACTTACCCTGAATAGGTTTGCAGATGACTGCAAACTAGGGGCCATGATTGATTCCCCAGCTAATACAGACACGCTCCATAAGGGTGTCACTGGGACGGATACCTGGTGTCAATAACATGGCCTCAAGCTGCATGCCACAAGGTGCATAGACATCCCCTTTGGATTACACCAATCACCCGAGGACTATCACATAGGTGGTAGTCCCCTACATACATAAGACATAATAAAGGATCTTAGAACCCAAGTAGATAGCATTCACTCTTTTGATAACCATATTGTCAAGGTGGTGTGGATATCCTTCTACATGTCCACCCGAATCTGTAATGGGTTTGTAACCAGAGCAAATGCAGCCATTGTGCCTCTCTACTCATGACTTATGAAACACATTAAAGGGTACAACACCTCATTTGGGATGTACCTTACGAGGCAACAGCAATGGCTTTAAATACCACAACATTACCACACCAAGAGGAATAGTGACCTCTGAAGGATGACATATGCAGCCCAACTACAGAAACCCCAACTGTACTAATTTTCATACCGCATACTCAGAGGTGATCTCTGCTGAACATACAAAGCCCATGTCCAAAACAATATTGATGGATATGCTCCACATAAGCAAAAGCCACTGAGAGCCACATGCTCTGGGATATGTACCTAAACACAACGATGACTAGGATGTGCTGGAGGGATATATTCCTGACCCAGACACTCACCATGCATTAGAACATGATTCCTAAGTACATCAGGCAGGGACCCTCACTAGCACTCTTCAAGAGATACCCCGATGGGTGGATGGGAGACAGACATGTACACCAGGGATCACTGCAGTGGCTCTGCTGTACAGAGGCACAGGAAACAAATGGCTCTGCTGTTCACAGGCACAGGACACTAACCTAGGGAGGTGCTGCAAGTGAAAACACTGCAGTTAGGCTTACGAATGGCCTTGGCCAGACAGCATAGTACCTAACTATGACCCTATGAAGCTATTACATGTCCTTTGTGCATGGATAATTGACTAGCTCTTCCATTTCAATTAGCTATCATGCTGATACACTGTCTGGTGACTACAAGTCATATGTATTCTGTTATTGTGTATTGTACATGCCAATAGACATACCTGATATTTGCATAACATAACAGTAATGCTATATAAAATGTTAGACATATCTACCAACAGCACTGTACATTTCACATTTTTGTCACAATATCCCACAATGCAAATCATAATTGCACAGCAGGACCACCTTAGACATGTTATTCTCAGTTATACGCCCATGCATATGCCTACTGTTACAGTATATCAACATATACTATTCATTCTTATGACATACTTGTTGGACAAAGCCTGCCTCTGACAGCGGCTGGAGTGGAATTGATGTGTTTAAAGTCCTTATATAACATCCCTTGTGGTATATGAGGTGTTTACCTTGTGGCCCACGGCAGTACACACAATTTCTACGAGCGTTACTATACTCAACAGTACATCACTACATAATACCTTTTCCCACTATATGCATTGCGTACACTTTAATTAATACAGAACATGTACTACATACACTAACATACTGAATGTTCTACATACCTTATTAGTATCCCGAGATGATGATAATATAAGTCCTATTTGTTTTCTGTTGTAACATTTTTCTCGTATGTACATACGGTTTAAATGTATGACAAGCCATCCTTTTATACATAGATATCAGTAACATGTGGTATCCTGCCACCAACTGGTGTTCCAGAGTAGATGATTACATGCACATCAGCTGTGCAGCTACTCCATTGGCCAATGACATGGCAACAGTGGGGTATAATTGAATACTCCACTTTGGCGTTGTCCCTTTGCCCTAGCTTCGAGGAAGACAGCCTGGATGTGTTGTTTGTGATGAATTGCTACAGCTATATGGAGACACACAGAGATTTATTAACTTCATGGCCCCCATGGATTGTGTGTAATGGCTAGAGGATGTTGTTCTACATGTGAGTCTAGCTGTTATATCAGCCATCTGATAAGGGATTATTGCAACCAAACCCTGTAACATCGGCATCTGTTCCATTGTACAACAGCAACGATTTCACATAGGGCCATTATAGTGTGTCTCTCATAAGGTATGTTAAGGCTTCTGCAGATGTCATAGAGTGAGAGGATGTTTGTGATGTTATTACAGTCTGTATTGCAATTGTTTCGGGTGTGGGGGAAATATAGGTGGGTGTACATAGCAGATGCAGGTGTGTAGGAACTGCATTTATACATATTCGATATGTGTGTGAGGGCTCCTTCCCTATTTGAAGACCTATCCTTTAGTAGACTAATACTATGGTAATTGCAGGCTTATTCATTAAGCCATTGTTAATTGGTTCCTGTATAGCATGCAGGTGATGTTGGTCCTTCAATACCTTCAGAAATACATCGGTATGTAATAAAATGTTGCTACATGAAAGCTGTCTTGTGTATTTCTGTCACAGATACTTGCACACATTGGAGTTGTATTGGTGACTGAACCTCTTTGGCTTGTGTTGCCACCTTTTCAAATGGCCATAGTGGGACATTTGCAGGACACACATCGGATTTTAGAGGCCGACACATACCCACAGTCAGTACAAAGTATAGAACTTTACATATATGCCTATATAAAAGCTTATATTCTTGTAGCGGTTTACTTGCTTGTCCTGTTTCTTGTTACATGTAGATATTTTAGATACAGATGACTATTTTATGCAACAATTACATTAAATATGGAACATGGCAAATGTGTCGAGATTGTAGGACATTAGTATTTGTACTCATTTTGGTCAGGACACTACCGCACATAGAGGGACTGCCCCTCACAAGGTGGGAGAGGTGGTAACCCTATCTTTGGCTCATGTCCATAGCACATAATTGTAATAGTGTATAGACATATATACTCTCCATATCCTTTGTTCATAACGTTCGGTCGTGGCACAATGTGTGATTGCTATGGTCCATGTTATGCACATATTTGAAGACTTCAACCGCTGCATACAGCATACCTACAAATTCAGGAACGCACACACTTCTAACAACCACTTTACCATTCCCAGACTCCCAAACCCCACAATACCGAACACTCAAACTCACAACACTCCAACTCCCAGAACTAACACAAACACAGAACACACACACACACACACAGAAGCACTGCTACCCATCACATCCAAACAAACCATCCTGCACTATGTATGGCCAGGTGGCCATGCCCCCATACACACCTCATGTGGGTGGCTGCACCCCCTACACCACACCTACTGTAATAATCTACCTCCAAGATAACACAAACAGACACACGAAGCAAACCCACACACACGCATTACAGTCCCCTGGAAACACACATCACACTCAGAACACAAACACAGTACCTACCTGGACTGCAGCACCAGAAGCACAAACTAAATGTCCCTTAACATCGTGATAATAGTACTTGCGGTTCTAGTTTTCCGGTACTGTCATCTTTCGGTCTTTAAGCCTCATGATTACACATGTCGGTATGTAAAGCATTCGGTATTTGGTAGTATCCTATTTATATGTACCTCCATGGTTGTGTAGATGTTGTTAACCTATCTATATATTTGCATATATATGTATATCCATATATACTGACATATATCTCTCTATCACTCTTTCTCTTTCTATATTATATATATATATATATATATATATATATATATATATAGAGAGAGAGAGAGAGAGAGAATACACCTTTCGTTGGGTACATGGCGGTGTGTATACTATTTCCTGAATTCCGCCCTTTTGTGTCACAATACACACCTGCCATTTGTGTCACAATGTACACCTGGTACATCTCAGGTAGCTTAGTGGTAGGTTATTGTGAAGATTGTGTACATGGTTGCGTGTTCTACTCCTGACAGTGGTCATTTTACCTCTCAGAGCAGGCACTATTAGTACAAGGGTAAATAATGCACATTTCAGCGGTTCTGGGCAGCTTTGCCCATGATCTGCGCAATATTCAGCAAAGGTTAGACCTGTGTTGCACATATCCATGTAGTCATGTTTAAACAATGCTTACCGGAACTTACTGGTGCAAAAACCTGCTAACATGTGCTTAAACGTGCTCTAATGACCTGCATCCAACATCCATTATTCAGGACATCAGAATTAAGTATCAGCCCTTGCAGGTTGTGGAACCGGGACCATGCATGAGACAGTCAGTGGCTTTACCACTGAGGCATCTGGGATATGTACAAGTGTTATGGTGTTTAGTATGTAGACTGTACTATGGCTCTTCCTCCATACTGCAAACAAATGTGTAACTCAGTTAATTTACATATGGATGATACCTATTAATGGTATGTCCAAGTGATGCTTAATGGATGTGCTCCAGCTATGGGAATCCATGTCACAGTGAGCCACACACTGTAATGTGCTACACTTTGCCACAACCATAACTGGAGAATGCTGGGGTGACAGATACCTGTCATGGGTACTCCCCATGCTTTGGAACTACATCCCTGATTACATTATATGGAGCCACTCATTAACACACCAGGGAATCCTTGCAGCGTGGGTGGGGAACAGTGGTTACACCCCAGGGATTCTGCAATTGGCTCTCTCCACAGAAGGACAGTTAGTTAATCAATGGGGTGGCGACAGCAGACACATTTTGGCTAAGCTTATGAATGGCCTCTGACAATTAGGCATGTACCTACCAATGTACCCAGGAACCTATACATAAAGTATCAACACATGCTGTTAGCTTAAATTACTATTCAGGTATTGACTTACCTTGTGCCAATAGCAGTTGTGTGTGCAATAGTTGAGGGCTGCCTATCTAGGATGCACACAGTAGACCACCTGTACATGACAATTTAGAGGTGGTCATGTGTGTATGCCATCCATTTTACTGTGTGTGCAGGTGGAGAAGTGTGTCAGTCCATAGGGTCCTACACTGTCAGTGTATGTGCTATACGTTCCCTCTTTGCCAAGGCATAGGCATATTGGGCATGCCTCCGTCTGCCTACTGGGGTTGGCACAAGGTGTTCATTGTCTGAATCCCACTGTGCCTGTGGTGCCCTTGGCAATTGCAGTGGGCTGTGAGGGCCTTCACCATTATGTCCCTGCTACAGCTGTTTTGGCAGGATCATATTATGTAGCATGGCACATACCATGAAGATGTGGGCTCATGTGCCTGGAGAGTACTGAAAGGCTCCACCAGATATGTCCAAGCAAAGGAACCGTGATTTCAGCATCCCAAACACATGGTCTATGATGATTCTGGTTTGTGCGTGTGCCTCATTATGATGTTCTTGCATGGGTGTGTGTGCATTTCTGATGGGAGTCATCATCCACGGCTCCAGTGCATAGCCAGCATCCCCCACAAGGTGGCCATATGGGATGTCCCCCCTGACAAATACCTGGTACAGCTGTGAGGCATGCCAGATATGGGGTCGTGGTAGCTTCCAGGGCTGCCAGCACACACATCCATGATAATGCCCTGGGCACTGCACATGACCTGGCAGTTGATGGAGTGGTATCCCTTGTGGTTTATGTAGCACCTACCATGCTCACCGGGTGGTGACTTGATATGTATGTGCATGCAGTCTATTGCACCCAGTACCTCCAGGTTGTCTGCCACATGGTGGAAGAGGCGCATATTGCTGGCCAACTCCTCCTGAGTTCGGGGGAAGTATATATGCTCATTGACATGTGGTAACATGGCATCCAGGAATTGGTGGAGTACCCTGGATGCTGATGCCTGTGAGATCCCCATGATATCTCCAGTTGGCCTTTGAAAGGTACCTGTGGCTAGTATTCTCAAGCTTACACATACCTTCGTGTCCACTGGGATGGGTTCCCCTCTGTTGTTTCTGGCTCTGAGGAGCGGCCGACACAGCTCACCGATTTGCTGTATGATGTCCCTGTCTACCCTGTAACGCTCTACTATCTCCAGATCATTTAGCCCCTGGTAGGTTACCCTTGGTCTGAACACTATTTTCCTCCTCCAGTGCCTGAGGTGGTTGTCAGCATCATCCTCCACACCACCTTCAGTCTCCAACACATGCTGATGAATCACAGCTATGGCAGCTCCCAACATGTACATTGTAAAAGTTCCCTGTCTGTTTACACCAGTGGTGCATTGTTTGGGAATACATGAGTGTGTGTGAGGTGCCTTCACACTTTATACTATTGTGCTTTGGAAGCTGATGATGTCATAGGGTGTGTATGTACAATCCGAGCTGCAGGGTAGATACTTACTTATGTGTTTTACTGCAGGTACTGCTATTGTGGTGCCTTTGATGTTGAATTACATTTGGCTGCCGTGGATCACCTCTTGCCCTTGCCTTCACGTTTCAAACCGATTCCCCTCCCATTGTCAAGCATGCATCCAGCAGCCTGCTTTCTTGTTTTGTACTTTCCCAACCCAGGATTGTGTTGCAAAATGTGTTCTGTAGCCGATCTACTACAGGTTTGCTTTGCTCTGCTGTGACAGTTCTCTTTTCTTTGCAGTCTGGCACCTCCCCTTTCCTGTTCTGCAGGTTGCTGCTAGCAGCCTTGTTAGCTAGCGTCAATGGCCCACTGTCAGTTAATAGGTGTTAATTACTCAGTTGTACTCTAATTAGCCTACTGTGGCATTTCCTTATTGTCTTCCCGTAACCTTCCTGTTTCAGCTGTGGTGTGCCCCCCGTGCAGCCGTTTACCGGGTTTCGAGCGAGTTGTCATCCACATATGCATGTGCTTTTGGTCACCTTGTTTGTTCTCAGCTAAGCAAAGGTATGGCTACATCCACACCCCTATCCTGTGGCTTTGCTTAGCAATGGGCAATCCGGATTAGCAATGCTCCAATGTGCTTACAGCTATGGTGGCACACCCCACTGCTGATGTTATGTATAGCTCCAGGCCACTCCTCGGTGTTATACTGCTATGCCGTGTGGTACAGCCTTACACCGGAAAGGCATTTGCGATTCAGTATTACTTGCCTCATTTGCATGGCATTGACTACTAATTCATAGTTACCATGCCGAACACTGTCACAGACCCTTAGCAACCCTTGCACCTTGGTTGTGGTGTAGCATGCATACTATTGACTATTATGACAAAATCATGATTTGTGTTACATTGCAATTTTATGACATCTATATATATTTTCCTTGTGTTCCCGTTTGCGCACACATGCCCTGCATTTGTACATTGCGTTAGTGTGGCCATGACATTAAATGTTTTTTTTTATGTGTTGTGCGTGTTTTTTATGCCATTGTCTATATATTTAGCCATTGGCATATGTTAACTTTGTAATACATAAGTTTTGTCCGCTTTCATGGCTCTGATGTTCTGTTTGAAAAAAATGTAAACCATTTTTTTTGGTTTACATTTGTGTATGCTTACGCTATGCCTGCACCACTTCATGAATCACTATGTACCTTAATTTGCATGCTGCACTACTGCACATGGGGTGATTAGCATACATGCGCCAAGAGCTGCGCAGATCTGGCGTACGCTGGTAGTGCACGTGGAATCGGATCGTACCTGAATCTCTCAGCAGCCATATTTCACATTAGATGCAAGGCCTGGCGCAAGCTTCATGAATCCCAGGGACAATGTACAGTAATACTGACTAACTTGTTTAGCACTTGGAATGAAATGTTATCATTTAGTTCACCTCTGGATTCTTGTGTGCATAAAGTTATGCATGTTGTTCTGGATCTTATTAAAAGCAGCTAGGATTGCATAACCAGCAGACATAAACTCAGGAAATATCACTCTGGGTGAAAGGAGGTACGTCCTGAGAAGTATATATTTCAGAGAATATTTATGTGTTTACTTGTACCGTAGTATCTCTATATGCAGGGCAAAACTTTTGATACATTTGGATGCAAGTGACTGTGTTTGTTCATATAAATTTCACAAATAGATGTGTTGTGCAGCTTATAAAATGTTGACCTTTCTTTGTGCATTTAAGAAGTATATAACCAAAGATATCTTAATTATAAATCTTAAGTCTACCTAAATGTTGGTCAAATTGATCTTTCCTGGTTCTGACTCCCCTGTTGTACATTTCTTGAATTATTAAATGCCAACAATGACTCCATATATAGGTTGTATGGACTAAGAATAGTAACATTACAGGATTACATAGCCTATAGGTAAAAATCATGGGTGATATTCATAGTTATTGCATGCTTGTTTAACAGCAATCTGAACTTTCTGTGTGTAAGCACAACCAAGATGTGATTTGTAGAGGCTATTTGCACTCATACATAATAGCCTTGAATAAACTTAACTAAATGAATGATTAATGCGAACTTATTATGCTGATATGCCCTCTTCTTTTCTATTTGTGAATCACAGTCATTTTTTGACACATTTCTGCATCATCCTTAGTATGCACATTTGGCAAAGATGCTTGCTTTTGCTGCTAGTTTATTACTGACAGAGACATTTTAAGGGCCTTCCTGACCATGTATGGCTCATAGTTAGAAACTGTGGATACTGAGGTATATATAGTCCTCGCTATACAGACTGAATACATGTTGAGTATTTCTCAGGCTTCTGTATCGACGATGCTTTGCAGTTCCACAATATACTCTTGGCAAACATAGACCAGTGCACCTATTTCTTGGTGTTACCTCAGGACTGAACTTGAACCATGGGTGCATTCATTGAAGTACTTAGTACATTAGTTTGCATCCATATTGCCATTAGAGCCCATCAGGTCTACAGAGGGAGAGAGGTTCTACAATAGGAAGGGCTATCATTCCATCAGCTGCCAGGTAGTGTGTGATGCATGGGATGCATTACCAATGTGTGGGGACAGCATCCTGGCAGTGCCCATTATTCCACATACTTGGCACACAAGCTCATTCTACCAACTCTTTCTCATGGTAGGATGCCTTATGGTCACTGTGTTGGTAAATGGAAATTTTCATTTGAGTTATCTAATTAGTTATTCTTAGTTCAATACATTACTAATTACTAAACCACTCTTCCTTTGTTTTGTCTCCCCCCACCATGGTTTCTCCTCTTTGCTGGTATTTTCTAGGGGATGTAGACTCTCTCCTAGATCCCTGCCTCATGACTCCCATGAGGAATATGATGGAAGCTGCAGAGGAAATTTATAACATTGCTCTGTCACAAATACAAATGTTGTCTTCAAGAGAGGCTTGTGCTGCTTATTGCCCTTTCCTTTACCTGGATGAGTCTGGATTACCCTTCCGTATGACTCCATTACTGCATACTGGATGTTTGTTATGTGCTGCATTCTGCACAACATGATCATGTCCCAGTCTGGTAGTGAGCTGTCCCATGATACTACTGCAGCTCCCAGTATAAATCCAAATGATTACCTACAAAAATACTTCAAATGCAATGCATCCACTACATTTGCATGCATAATGTTAATGAAAAAATGTTAATGTTAGAAGAAAACATTACACTGCTTAATGAAGCACACATAAATGCACAAACCACAAACGGAAGTTTCCACTCAAGGAAACAATGCCGTTGACCTACCCAAAAAAAACAAAAAAAAAAACAATAAGCACAAATCAGGTGGGGGGCTTTGCCCCCCTAACTAAATATACCAACTCCAAGATAATTGAAAACACTGAAAAAAGGGCAAAATGCACGTAACAGCCAAACAACTTGTTTCCCTGAGTGGAAACTGCTATTTGCAGTTTTGGGACTTCGACGTTTAGTGACCAATGTTTAGTTATACGACTAACTAAACATTCGATCACATAATATAGACCCAACTAAAAAGGCACTATGTGGGGAAGAAAAAGCCAAGGCCAATATACAGAAGCTATAACGAGACAGATGCAGGCCACCCCTAGCAAATAAACTGTTGTTGCTGTCAAGCATCTTTTATTTCATCCCCTGACAATGATATCAATAGCTAAATCAGTAGTTAAAAATCAATTATCTTTTGTTTGCATTGTAATATCATTTCAGATACTGTTTATTACTAGTTCACACTTACTCTGTGTGCATATTCTAAAAGCTCCATCATATCCCTCATTATATGATCCAGGGAAATGTGTCTCAAGTCCTTCACTCCCACATGTACAATGACCAGAGTATAAATGTACCTCAGGTGAATGGACCTGAGGGCCTTTGTAACACTACAGATCCTGGCACCTGAGAGGCAGCTAACCTTCTTTGCTCAGTCTGGTGAGTGGTGCATCTGTGTGGCTAACTATAGAGTCACCTATGGCTAGGACACTTCCAGATGTACTCTATAAGCCTTGCTGCTTTAACAGCTTCTGCTTACCAGTTAAGTGATCCATTTTGTAGTTACATTTTTTGTAGTATCAGAGTGTGCTATATGTTGGTTAAAACCCATGGACGAAGGGCCGTGTACAGGAGGTACAATTTGAGGGTTTCAGCTGATGCCTTGGACTAGAATTTCTAGAATGCTAGGGTAGAGTTTTTTGTAATGGCATCAGTGTTTGACAGTTTAGTGTTGTCAGTCTGAGGATGTTAAATTAGTGTGGGTGGGGCTAAGACAGTGTTATGCTCACTGCATACAGCTGACTTGGAAAGAGATGTTTCCAGTTTAATTAGGTAGTTACATTTCTAATAAAAAGAATCCATTGGACTGAGTCAGTTTGTTTTCAGTAAGAATGTGACAGTTCTGAGTGCTATAAGGCTGGCAGTAAAAGGGACGTCAGTCTGATGTTTCTCCATGATAGCTAGGGATGGCATGTGATGAGAATTTGTGAGGGAAATAAAAGAGAAGTTATGCAGTATTTAGGGAGAGAAGTTTGCGAGACTGGTGATACATTCAGGCCAACTCCATGCAGTTAAAAGCAGCTGGTACCAGGGTGGTGCAGGCAAGTGCAGCTAAGAGGAAACATGTAAATAAGTGTAATCTGTTTACACACAACAGAAATGCGCATCTAACTCACAGGAGTTTGAGGAAGGTACACTTTCAATAGTATGAAGGAGAAAGAATTTCCTTGAGCTCACTTCCTGTTACGGAATTACAACTACAGGGACACCTTGCTCAATACAGCTATGCGCAGTAAACAGTAAACAAGAAAATAAAAGAATCAAATGCAAAACAAGTATAAACTGTAGTCAGATGCTCTCAGCCTCCCTAAGACATGCAGCAATTAGCCCATCTCTCACTTAGATTAATCATCACTGTGTCCAGGATGGCTCCGACACATGGTTAAATAGATTAATTGAGCAAAGTGTATGAATATGAAAAGGTAGTAAAGCAGTTTAAAAATGGCACAGATAAGTGATGTAAGAACATCAAAAATGTACTTTCCAGATATTTTTTTTCTATCTATTTATATTTTTATCTGTCTAGTTATATATCCATGTAGTCTATCTATATAGATAGATAGATAGATAGATAGATAGATAGATAGATAGATGGATAGATAGATAAATAGAATGCTGTATGCATGTATCAGCATGCACTTGAGATTGGCCTTAATAGCAGATGTACTCCTCTAGCAGAAACATAATAGTATAACATTATTGAGGATGTGGACACTTGTTATCTTGCCCTTCCCTTTTCTTAGATGTGAAGAAGTTTAATTTATGACTTCATTAATATGCATGTACAAATTGTAGCACAAGTGAGATGTGAATTGTATTGTCCCTACACTGCATCACACTTACTGTGATTTTTTGTGACATACCTTTCAATATTCATCTTCATTGCTAATGGATTTTTGACCAGTCTGTGAATCTGCAGGGATTTCCTAAATTAGTTCAACTACACACTGGGTAATCATTATATGAATAATAAGCAGTGGTGTATAAATTCAAATTATAAAGCAGACAGTATGACATGTTTAACAGCATTCAGGGCTCCATAAGCACCCCATGATCAGTTTTATTAAATAGATTGTGAATTTATTATTGATGAGGATATTCAGCATGATGTCCTAACCTACACTCAACTAGAAGCGACAAATGGTCTTGCTTTCACAGCAAGCATTAACAAAACTCACCAAGGACCACTCCACAGGAGCTATACCACATTTAATTTGCAAAACAAGGAAAGAGACTACTTTATATAAAAAATACCAAGAATAAATACCCTTTGAAAATAACAAATCCAAATATTTAAAAAAAAAATCAGCAAAAAAAAAAATTCCAGACGTCCTGTCTACAAACAGGCTAACACACCTTTGGCCAGATTCTAAAATGCCTGCTCTCAGTCTGCTTACAGTTTAACTGGTCACTTGCACTGAGAAGAAATGTTTTGGAATTGGGACCAGGCTGTTTGTTAAGTATGATAATGCCCTCCCTTTCACATGGTAATAATGGACCTAAAGGGGTGGGAGGCCTTCTGCCCATTCTATTAAGACTTATAGTTCCCTTACATGATTCATTATTTTCTCATAATGTCCACCCTTTTCTTGTTTCTTGGAAACAGCAGACAAAAATCAATTCTGATAAAATGTATTTCTATAAACAGGTTTGAAGACAAAGAAAAAAATAACTGTAATGCCATTATCACCACTACCACTGTTTTTTATTTACATTTTGTGAATTCATTTAAAAGAATAGAATCCAAACTTCATCTGTTTACATCATTATACAAACATTAACTCAGACACATAACCAATTGCATTAGTAGGTGATAGATAACAACGTGCGCTCATCATTATACAGATAACTTCATTATCAACATATCTTATATCATTGTTAAGAAGGGCATATGGTTCCCCAGTCAATATTTACTAATCAGTCTTGATTTTGGAAAAGTGACAGATAAAGATAGCATTAATAAGGAAGAACAATAAAATGGCTTCAGAATTTACTGTTAAGACGTAGGAAGTATTATATATGAACACATATGTATTATAATATTTATTTATTTATTTATATAGCTATTTATTTCACATTTGTTTCACATTTGTTAACTGGGTTAGTCCAACTGAGTTTGCAAACAAACCCATTTTCATTGGAGACCAGAGAGGAAAAGCCCCCGCAAACATAAGTAAAGATAAAATGACAATATACAAATATTAAATAACAATCGCAATAGAAAATAATTGTGAAAAAGAAAAAGTTATTAACTATTTGCATTGCAATGATAGTAAGCAACCCATTTTCAGTGGAGACCCAAGCGACATAAGCAAAGATAAACAAACAGGACAAAAGCTATTAAAAATAATGCAAATATGAAATTAATTATAAAGAGAAAAAAAAAAGAAAAACTATGAATATTGTGTTGCACTGATAGCAGTGGTCAAAATTTACTACATATAAGAGTAAAAACAAAAAGATAATTGTTGTTCAAAATAAGGAAAATGTGCAGACATTGATAGGAAGTCGGGAGAAAAAAGATAAACAGTGTGGAGAATGGGAAGGGGAGAGAAATGAGTGGGCTATAGTAGGGCTATAGTAGTAGAGCTGATGGTTTAGGAGGTTAGTTTAAGCAGAAGTTACTAACAGAGAAAGAAAGTTAGGAGATGCAACAGGTTATACAGTAGGACAGACTAAGACGACATGTGGTCAAGGCAATGGCATAATGTCAAGTTTAGTAGTTGGGATTTAAGCTCCTTTGTAAAACAGGGAAAGGAAAGGTTGGCTCTAATATAGTGAGCTAGAGTGTTTGTAAAGTAGTTTCCCAATATTCCTTTACTAGCTAGTAACAGTGTATTTCACATAGTGTGGTTCACCTCTACAAATGCAGTGAAAGCAAAACTTCACAGAGCATGGACCATGCAATAAAGATTTGTAGAGGCGAATCACACTATGTGAAATACACTGTTACTAGCTAGTATTGTCTAACACCAACTACTGTATGAGTGCCATTCCTTCACTGTAAAAAGCTGACTTATGAGCACCATATGAATAACAAGATCTGGTATACTGTGAAATGATGGGAGTGTAAGAGTGTGCATGTGTGTACACATGTGTTTGGATATGCCCAGTCCCACACTTGGACAGTTTTACTGCTGTCAAAGTAGATACCAAACTGCCTGCTGTCTGCCAGTGTCTTATGTATCTGGGTGTGTAAGTCATGTGTATGTGTGTATGACAAAGAGCATGGGTGTGATCAAATGTGTGTGTGTATGTACGTGTGTGTCTATATGTATATCTGTCACTGGAAGGAAAGAATTTGTGCCCATGTGTTATTCTGCAGGATCTGTGCCATGAATTGGTTTGACAATCAACAAAGCAATACAGAACTGCTCATCAAGTGAGCATTTCATAGGCATGCACATCCCCTGGTTATAAAATGCTACCCTGTGATGAATGTGCATCACAGCAAATCACAAAACAAGTTCAGAAGTACATCTCACTACACTGATGCAGTACAAGTTGTGCTGCTTTACCCACATCTATGAATCTTATACAGAATACTGATCAGATCTGTTTCTACAAGTTGTGGTCCATGCAAACTTCATGCACCCTTTCTCACTATTGTGGTTACTGCATTTTACCCTATGCCTTCTGTTTTAATTATTTATTTATTTGTGTACTATGGAGGAGGACTGGTTCAAAGACCTTTCTTGGCTAAAATACAGGTCCACTGAAGTCCTAATAGATACCAAATATTTACTATAATTTATAGCCAGTATTCACAATGATTGCGATTTTGTCAGTATATACAGGAAGATCAGAGTAGATTTAAGTACACATGTAATTAAGCATTTTATTTATTTGTTTCAATGAATATTAATTGAATATTGTGGTCTGTCTGTCTCTCTGCAGTTAGCTTGCTAGAAGTGTAAGCCAGCTGGTTTCATTGGAGGTTCTCTCACTTCTTTGAAGTTCTGTGTTTAACTGTTAGCCTAGGGGGGGGGTTCTCTTTGCCTTATAACAGAGTTAGTCACATTTCTGTGCATTTATTTGGCTCATTATCTGAGCTGCTTGGCTGGCTGTGATCTACCTGCAATCATCTGGATGTACAAGCTGATTTAAGTACACTTTTGTTTGCACTTGCCTTGTTTCAGTGATAGTACTGCATTTTATTTTTTTGTTACATTGACTATTAATTGAATATTAATTGAATAGTGTGGTCTCTTTGTCTTGCTGCAGTTAGTTTCCCACCCTCTCGCCCTATACTTGTTGTGGTGTTAATCTTGATGGCTTTGAAATTACCTGCCCCTGCTGTAAATTTGTGTTTGGACAGTCCTCCTGAGCCCTTCTCATTTGCTCACTCAACTGAGTACACTGAGATCATTTGAGAAGGGCTACCCCCTTGCTTATTTGATTTCAAAGACTCCTACCAGTTCCATCTCATCAGCTCTATCTACTGTGTACAGAGCATTTGGGAAGGGCAACCCCTGTAGTCTCTTAATCTTGTTCTGTTTCCTCCCTCTCCACTATAAAAAATAAATAACCATAAAACCCAAAGACTGCTGCAAAAACAGGTTAATGCCTCTCTTCAATGATAAATCCAATAAAATCAATCAAAGTATATGCTGAAAGTGAGGCAATGGTGGTTCCTAGTACATCCAGACAACGACAGATCAGTCCATATAAAAACAATTTTATTATAGTATATTATAAAAGACAGGTAAGTGCTTTCATTACATGAGCTTCATCAGATCTATGACAAAAACACAGAGAGCCAGGGTATAAGAACAGTATTAATTGATTAATCAACCTATCTAATAAGAGGTCTAATCAAGCCTTAAAGCAACACTGATATTGTCATGCGTATAAAAATGAATTCTCACACAAATATATAAATAAATAAATATGGACTACATAAATTCATATGTAAAAACATAATTCATCAAACATATCTATAAATACAAATACTTATATATTAAAATCAAAAATACACATGAAAATATACATAATAATATTTCAATTCACTTTATATTCCTACGCTGCTTCAATCTGGGTTTTATTGAAGCTCGTTCATTAAGACCTGATCCAGAATCAGCTCTCAATAAAATTATCCATTCACATTCCCTACTCTCAGTGTAGTTCACAACATCACCTCCCCTCTTATTTGGTGTTATGACTTCTAAAACCTTAAATGAGAAAGTATGTCCTTCTCCAAACAAAGAAACATGTTTGGCTAAGGCATTGCTTCGTGTGCCTTTCCTAATGTGGTATATATGCTCTCTCATTCTATCACGCAAAGGGCGGTTGGTTTTCCCAACGTAGAAAGAGCTGCATTTATAATATAATAAAATTGTTTTTATATGGTCTGATCTGTCATTGTCTGGATGTACTAGGAACCACCATTGCCTCACTTTCAGCATACACTTTGATAAAAAATAAATAAATAAACTTTATTCAGCTGCTCTAACTGTATCTGTCTTCTACCTTTTATATTACCTTAATTTGCTATTCTGTGTGCTCTTAAGTATTCAGGTGCTCTTATTCTTCACTAATTACTGCTTGTTAGTAACCTGATTAAATTTGTTTGCTATTCTAAGCATCTTAGTTTTGGTTTAAGCACTTGTGTTTCAAGCCAGTTCTTTTTCATTTAGAGTTTTCATGGACAAACCCTTATCAAACCCTGCTTTCCATAAGTCTGCCAAGTATTCAGAACACTACGTTTGGACAATTCCCATCAGTTTCCACTGCCAGTCTGGTCAACATGGGCATACTGAGACACTGTAGCAACTGCCTCATGTTCAAGGACAGTCCCCTTCTACTTGTGAGCAATGCATCTACATCAGTAAGCTGGAATCCATACTCTCTCACACCACAGTCAGTACTCCTGACAAAGAGGAGATTGCCAACACAAACACCACACCACCCACATCACAGAGTCACATATCTACCTATGCAGGGGTCCTCAACAAAAGCTTACTTAAACAACAATGACCCCCAAACCACACTCACAAACATTCCACACACAAGACCAATTACATCACACACAGCAGTCAATACAGCAGTGTCTCACAAACACATCCCATTAAGCATAACAATAAAACAATGCAGCCCATAAGGCATAATAATAAACCAATCATACAAGTTATTGGCAACTTAATAGTGAGACACACTGGTGTCCCCCACACCAGGCTCAATAAGGAGAAGGTCATGGTCAGCATCAGCTATTTGTCAGGTGCTAGTATATGCCACATCACGCACGCACTTAAGTCTCTCCACAACAGGTAGAAGTATGACTCTGTCATTGTCCATGTTGGTGTGAATGACTTGAGACTTACCTCCCTGGACTATATGAAGAGAGGCATGACTGAGCTCTCAGAGTATCTGCTCCAGCTAGGTATGACCCTAGCCCTAAGCAGCATCCTACCTTCACCAAGAATGATAACCACAATACCAGTAAAAAATGATTGAATTCAACAATTGGCTTAGTTTCTAGTGTCTTTCCATGGGGATCCAGTATCTGTCTGCCTTGAATAACATGGTTGACAGGGGCCTCAATGCTTTGCCAGAAATGGCCTCCACCTGTCACCCCTGGGGTTCCAGATCTTGGCCAAGGACCTTGCCACCCCCATTGTGTCTTTTTTAAGCAATGTCTCAAAGACAAATCTTCCAGCATAAAAGATCTGTCAAAAAGCAAATTGAAGGTCATGCTGCTCAATGCTATGTGCCTTAACTTGAAAATACACTCAGTGGAGGCTATGTCCACACTGGTAGATGCCGATGTCCATGCAGTCATGGAAACTTGGTTGAGGGCTGTGGAGAACACCCCTGCCTTACCAGGCTATACTTCATTCCACACTTTCCGTCCCCAAAATGAGGTCGGAATGACTAAGATTGGTGGAGTCTCTATCTTCATGAGGGACAAGCACACCTCCAGACTGGTTTACCAGCATGATGCATTGGAATAACTCCAGGTGCAGCTGACAGTTGGCAAGACACCAATCCAAGTTATAGCCAGCTACATACCCCCCTCCATAGCCCAGGGCACCCATTCCTCTTAGCTGGACCTACTTGACTAGATAACATAGTAGACTTGGTTCTCACCAACACGGGTAACCACTGCACCACTCCCATAGTATGTTTTTCCCTGGTGAGATCAGATCTTCAGTCTGTCTTATTCAAAGTTTTTTTTCCCACCCAACCCCTCCCCAGCTGTAACCAGGCTAAAAAACTTCTCAAAAGCTGACTACAACCTCCCAAGGGAGGGCATCAGCAGTTTCATACCACAACCCCCCTAACAGGATGCAGACAACTATGCTGAACAGTATGCCAGTACAGTATACAAGCCCTTATGCAACTGCATGGACTCAATCATACCCAACAGAACTAAAACCTGCTCCACAAGGAAACACATACCTATCTGGTGGACATTCTCTATCAATAGGCTTTGCTACAAAAGGAAGAAACTGTTGTCCAAGGGTAAAAAGGAACAAATTCCAGATCATAAAAACTCCCTCCTCCACCTCAACAAGCAAATTAGATCGCTAGTGAAAACCTCCAAAGCCAATTATGAGTTTAAACTAGCCTCCGAAACAAAGGGAAACCACAAGTCTTTCTTCAGTTATGTTAGGAACCTCCATAGCAAAGCCCAAGTTTGTTCCAAATTAGTACTTAATGGTACCACTTACACTGATCCTACTGATGTAGCCAACCTGCTTGCTGATAGGTTCAGTGCAAACTTCACCCCCTTACTGCCCACCAAAGGCCCAGTTGACATCCTCAATACTTGCCCCACAGCTCACATCTCCATAGATCAAGTGTTGAAGGCCCTATCCAAGGCAAAGAACACAGCTTCCATGGGACCTGATAGTATCCCAGGCTGTATTCTGCACCATCTTCAGCAAGAACTAGCTTCGCCATTGAACACCCTATACAACCACAGCCTCATTACAGGCTTCATTCCAGCAGAGTGGAGAACCGCTATTGTCATCCCCTTGCACAAAGATGGTGCCACTACTGAACCAGGGAACTGTCACCCCATTAACTTGACAAGTCTGATCTCTAAAGACATGGAGTATATTATTATGGATCTCATAAACAAGGACATAGGTAATCTGCAAGCACTTGACCCCACCCAGTTCAGATTCATCAGGAGCAGATCTTGCCTATTGAACCTAGTTGACTTCTTTGAGACTGTCAAAAAGGCCATGGATGAGAGAAAGTCAGTACATACAGCTTACCTTGACCTGGCCAAGGCCTTTGACACAATCCTCCACTCGGGCATCATCAAAAAGCTAACACAACTTGATGTTAATCTCTATCTCATCAGATGGGCAGCCAGCTGGCTCACTGAAAGGACGCACAAAGTCAAAATAGGCACCACCCACCTCCAAAAGTGGACTTGTCATGACTGGTGTACCCTAGGAATCTGTCCTGGGACCCATAGTGTTTGGCATCTACTACTCAGAGGTCCAGGCAAAGACAAAGGGCCTGTGGCTGACCAAGTCCGTGGATGACTGTAAGTTGGGTGCTGTCAGTGACTCCCCATATTATGTTAACATACTGCAAAAGGGTCTCTCGTCTACAAATAACTGGTGACAAAGTCATGGCCTTAAGTTAAATGCAAAATAATGTATTATCGTACCATTTGGCAAAAACATGGCCCTTACTGATTACCACATCAACGACAACCCCCTAATCACACAACCTGTGGTGAGAGACCTGGGTACTCAGGTTGACAACAATCTCACATTTGACCATCATTTAGCGGCAGTGGTCAGAAAATCCTTTTACTTGGTTTATCTCAAAAGTAAAGGGATTGCATCCAGAAAAAAGGAGGTTATTACCTCTCTGTACTCCTCCTTCATTAAACCTATAATTGAGTATAACACCCCATTTGGTATGTACCTCTCCAATCACCTGCACTAACTGGAAAGGCCACAGAAATACCTCACAAAGACAATCCATGGCCTCCAACACCTATCCTTTGTGGAGAGGCTAAAAATCACTTTCACTCTACTTGGTATCATACAGATTGCTCAGAGGTGATTTGTGTCTCACCTACAAGGCAATATCTGACTTTGCCCTGCTAGAAATACTCCATATCTGATCATTATCAGTTAAGATTTATTCCAAAGTTGTAGTAGGATGATCAGAGATTGATAGTACCATTATTTGAGGAGATGGTAATGAAGAGATGGTGGCGAGCGGAGCGTGGGGTGGGGGAGGTTTTTTTTGTTTTTTTTTTTGGAGGAAAGTAGGCTTGAAAACCTTTAAGTACAGCATTTTAAAATTATTTTGGGGTCAGTGAGATCAGTTCTTGCAGAGATGGGATGAGAGAGAAGGGTAGTAGAATCGCTCGCGTTGTATGCAGGTTGCTTGTGGGATTGCAGTTTGAGTATATCCATAAGTCTAATGCCTCACGCATTACCTGTTTAATAGGCTTAAATCTAATATGCGACATCAACAAAGCCTGCTGGAGAGACAGGTTTGTCTCTCAAGGCTGCCTTGTCTCTGGAACAGACTTCCCATACATGTCAAACAGAGTACTTCGCAGACCCTTTTCAATCGCAACTTTGATGAGTGGATGAGAAACTACAAATTTGTCCCAGGGATTCTACTTTTGTCCCTCACTGACAGGGGTGACAGGTGCTGACTGAGGTTTCTTTTTTGCGAATAAACTCTTAGCTAGGTTTGTATAACATGTGAACAGGAGACATTAAGATGTGCACATAAATATTAAAATAAGTAATGCAAACTATAAGTAAAAAGAAGCCAGGTGACATATAGTACAATACATTTGACTGTGAGACAGAGTGAATACAGAGACAATAGGTGATTGCATTTGTAGCTTGTATATCAGATGGATTTCCATTGATACCTGGAGAGCAGTTGATACTGAAGTTTGTTTTGAAATCCTACTAGAATTTGCTTTTTATAAATTTCAACAGAGAGTTGGTTCAAGCAGTCAAGTACAAGTCTGGAAAATGCTTTTTCACCTACAGCTAGTGCAAATGACAGCCTTTCTCTGCTGAGAGCACTGCCATTATTTGTCCTGAGAGTGCAAGAAGTGGGTTTTAAACAGAGTTTTGAAGCTAGTGTGTGTGTGTGTTTGTGCGTGTGTGTGTGTGGGGGGGGGTTGGCACTACTGCTAATTAGTGAGTCGATAAAAGAGGGAAGAAGACAACGGCAAAGCACATAACGTATGGTGGTGTGTATCTTGGATACCACTTTGGTAATATCTTATTTTATACTGCAGCTATCATACTTCTTAAAGCATGCAGTTGATGCCTGTAGTGTTGTATGCATGTAGTCTTCCCATTTATCAGCTTTCCTGAAAACAGTGTGACACTAACAGTCTGCCTTCATTTTCTATATGGGGTATAATATAAGCAGTGGCTCTTGTTCTCTGCATATAGTGACACAATAACATGGTTCTTACAAAACAAAATTTTATGGTATCTCCTGCCTTCCCCACACATTTATCTGTAGGTTCTCATATCTTTGTAGGTTTTATTTGTTAAGACATCAGCTGCATTTACAAGCGCACTGCTCAATATCCATACAGAGAGCTGTTAAGTCCCCTTATCGGTGTAAACCTTCCTGTGTCATAGGAGGTCTTCCTTCACCTTAGTAGCATATTGTGCATTTTGGACACATGTTCCAGTTATTACACTTCTCTATTCATTGTTATGTAGGTGTGTGCTGCTGTTGCACATTATATCCCATTCCCATACTTGTTACGTAGGTGTGTGCTGCTGTTGCACATTATATCCCATTCCCATTCTTGTTACGTAGGTGTGTGCTGCTGTTGCACATTATATCCCATTCCCATTCTTGTTACGTAGGTGTGTGCTGCTGTTGCACATTATATCCCATTCCCATTCTTGTTACGTAGGTGTGTGCTGCTGTTGCACATTATATCCCATTCCCATTCTTGTTACGTAGGTGTGTGCTGCTGTTGCACATTATATCCCATTCCCATTCTTGTTACGTAGGTGTGTGCTGCTGTTGCACATTATATCTTATTCCCATACTTGTTACGTAGGTGTGTGCTGCTGTTGCACATTATATCCCATTCCCATTCTTGTTACGTAGGTGTGTGCTGCTGTTGCACATTATATCCCATTCCCATTCTTGTTACGTAGGTGTGTGCTGCTGTTGCACTTTATATCCCATTCCCATTCTTGTTACGTAGGTGTGTGCTGCTTTTGCACATTATATCCCATTCCCATTCTTGTTACGTAGGTGTGTGCTGCTGTTGCACTTTATATCCCATTCCCATTCTTGTTACGTAGGTGTGTGCTGCTGTTGCACATTATATCCCATTCCCATTCTTGTTACGTAGGTGTGTGCTGCTGTTGCACATTATATCCCATTCCCATTCTTGTTACGTAGGTGTGTGCTGCTGTTGCACATTATATCCCATTCCCATTCTTGTTATGTAGGTGTGTGCTGCTGTTGCACATTATATCCCATTCCCATTCTTGTTACGTAGGTGTGTGCTGCTGTTGCACATTATATCCCATTCCCATTCTTGTTACGTAGGTGTGTGCTGCTGTTGCACATTATATCCCATTCCCATTCTTGTTACGTAGGTGTGTGCTGCTGTTGCACTTTATATCCCATTCCCATTCTTGTTACGTAGGTGTGTGTTGCAGTTGCACATTATATCCCATTCCCATTCTTGTTATGTAGGTGTGTGCTGCTGTTGCACATTATATCCCATTCCCATTCTTGTTACGTAGGTGTGTGCTGCTGTTGCACTTTATATCCCATTCCCATTCTTGTTACGTAGGTGTGTGTTGCAGCTGCACATTATATCCCATTCCCATTCTTGTTACGTAGGTGTGTGCTGCTGTTGCACATTATATCCCATTCCCATTCTTGTTACGTAGGTGTGTGCTGCTTTTGCACATTATATCCCATTCCCATTCTTGTACTGACAACTTCATCTGTTGAGATACTGCATGTATGACATAACAGTCCCCTGTCCTCAGTGTTTCAGTGGCATTGGCTTAAGGAGTCATTAGACATTTCTCTGCCTTCTGTCTAATAATAGTGAGGATAAAGGGATATGCTTTTGTACTATCCTGCTGAACATATTTGCATTTTATAGTGTGTACGTATGTGTGCTTTTTTTGTTTCTGCTATTTATTTCATGCCACTGATGTTTTTGTATCTCTGTGTTTTATCTAAGCTTTATTAAACCTATAAAATGCTACATTTGTGGCTAAGTTGCTATGATATCTACCTCCATTTTATATGTCATACATTTAACTTAACATTTTCCTCTGTTGGCATTCTTTTCCCTATTAGTGCATTTTTCAAAAAGTCTATGCAGTTTTAGATTAAAATTATATATCTGCAGACTAGCCATCCTACTATTAAATACCTGTTTAATTTCTTATCTGTTCTGCATTAATTTTTCAAGTATTCTCTATTATCTTTTTTATATACATGCCAGTATACCTTGTGCATGACTCATTTCTTTTCCTGCTTCACTAAACTCTGGCTTGTTGATTCAGTTCTCCATCTGTTGTATTTGTAGCATGTATTTAAAGCTTCCTCTGTCTTACATGCATATAGGGAACTGTTTGGTGACTCATAATTGGTATCAGGTGTAGTATTTCCCCTGAGTAGTGCTGTGCCATCATCTCTGAATCGGGACCTAAGTAGTCCTAAATAAAACTGAAATTTTCACTCATTTTAAATGCTAAAGGAAATGATGTGTTAAGTTTTTTAATTAAAATTCAAGATGCAGCTGTTCTTTTATATAGAAGAAATGAAAACAGAATAAGGAAACTGTACAGCAAGATATAGTGAAATAAGTCTCAAATTTTTCTGAGGGTATGCCAAACCACTATGGGAAAAACTATTTTAGATACATGGAACAACAATAGCCCCTGCATTTTAGATAAAGGGGTGCAACTTTCTTGAAAATTGCCAGTAGTAGAGGTATATTCTCTACAAGGAAAATACTCTAGTTAAACAGACTTAATAAATTCTATATGGATTTTTACCACAAAATATTTCTCATTTGTTAGCATTACTTCATTTATTTCATTCAATATGCATTGCTAACTGGTCAGTATCTGCTTATATTTAAATGCCTAAATTAATTTCAACAAAATAGAAGCAAATGCAGACATTAAAATAAATAATTATTTTGTGTGTGTGTGTGTGTGTGTGTGTGTGTGTGTGTGTGTGTGTGTGTGTGTGTGTGTGTGTGTGTGTGTGTGTGTGTGTGTGTGCATGTAATATGTGTGTCTGTGTGTATTTTTAAGTGTATGTGTGCATCATATGATTTTTTTTTTTCAAATGCACTGTTTATTTCTTTTTCCAAAAAGGAAAAAAAACATGAGAATAATAACATATGAAGAAAGGAAATCAATATAACATTTATAAAAACATTTCATACAATGAAAAAGAGGTTACAGTATGCACACAATGCAATATTTCTTTAACAGTAACCTATTTCCTTTGAATAGCTAGATATTAATATAGTTTCGAAAAAAGTGATTCAGTCATACACTTATGAAAGGAATGACATATTTAATACAAGACAACTATTTACATGTATTTACATTTTAATGTCACCATGAAAACTTTTATCCAAGAATAAAGACGAACAAGAAAAAGGTGACTATTCCCTTATTTTAGACCTTAACTATGGTTCTACTTAATTAAGATTATAAATTATTAGGAATTATTAGCATGTTTTGTATTCAAAAGTCCTCTTTTTAATCCTTTAGTAAAGTGTCCAAAAGAAAATCCCAATACTTCTGATAACAGGAGAGCTTATTTTGGTTTTTAGTTATTAGTTTATGTGAGGATATATATTTAACAGCCATAGTTATTCCATGTTACTTTAGATCTCTCTAGCCAGTTTTGAGTAATGTAAAGTTTAATTAATACACAAACAGTAATCAGAACATGTTTATACAAGTTGGTTCAGTTTTTTGGCATTACATGAAGAATTACAGTTTCCTATGAGAGATTTGACTTTTCATATCCCATTTTATCTAGTTTAACTTATAATGAGCACCACAATTTATACATTTTTTACAGCTCTAAAAAACATGCAACATATCTGACATTTTTGTTGGACAATATGAGCAATATGGTGAGTAATTTGAGTTAAATTTGATAAGAGACAGGAGTGAAGTATGGCTATTGATAATCATGATTTGGGTATACATTATTTTTTTAAAGGGAGTGAGCTTAATTGTATTTCAATTATTTGAATTTTTTGTTCTGTCGTAATATTACTGTTCTTCTCACTTCAATAGTTTGAGTATATTAGTGAGGACTAAAATTTGATTGCAGATATTAAGTTATATACATTGGCTAGCATTTTGGTTTTAAAAAATAGACCTTTTAGGATCATTTGAGCCAAAATAATGTCCTGCTCACTAACATATAATTTTTGCATTTTTGCATTGGTAAGAGACTTAATTTGCCTGAGTGCATTATTGTATTTTTTGTACCCCACTAGACTTTCCCTAATATCTTTGATCTGGTATTCTTTTAGCTTGCAAAATCCCATACTGTAATATTCTGATTTAAGAGTACTGATTTAAATTTACCATATTATTATTTAATTTCAAATTTGGATTAAGCTGTATTGGTTGCAGAAAGTCAAGGGTATCTTCTAAATGCAGGGAGGTTAATAATTTTTGAAATATGTTTATTTTACTTTTAGTCATTGCATGAATTTTTCTTTTTTTTATATTTTCCTGCTTAATAAAATGAATTGCTTTTTAATTTATACTTTGAGATTTAATATGTTCTTCACCCACCTTGGGAACCATTCTCAATCAGCTGGATTACAATTTGCTACTTGAATTATTCTGTTTGCACAAATAATTTCATAATATAATTTAAAATCAGGTAAGCCAATCCCACACTTTTCTTTAAGTAAGATTAGTTTATTGTAGCTAATTCTAATGGATGTTGGGTACTATATAAATCTAGAATTCTGTTTTCATTTTGGAGAAACATTTATTTGGAATGTTGAGATTAATTGCATTAAGATGATACAGAATTTTGAGAAGAATATTCATTTTAATGATGGCTGCTCTAGATAAAAGTGAGCATTTTATATTTCTCCACCTAGAAATATCTTGTTCAATGGTTTCCCATGTTTTTTCCAAGTTTTCTTTCATCAGTGTTTTATGAGTGTGTTCAAATTTTATTCCTAGATATTTTAGCAAGTAATTTTTCTTAATTTTCTTAATTTCAGTTTCTGGGAGGTAAAATATTTTTTGCCCAAAAGGATTAATAGGGAAATTTAGTTGGGTTAATTTCATATTTTCTTATATTTGCAAATTGTTCAATGGATTTCATAATTTTATGCATATTTGTATTTGGGAGCTGAAAGTAGATATTTAAGTCATCAGCACAGGCAATACATTTTAACTTGATATTTTCAATTGTTGGTATATGATAGAAAGTTTTTTTGGAATACAAAAAGCATTAGGGGTTCTATATAGAGGATAAAGATATAAGGGGAGAGATGGCACCCCTGTCTAGTACCATTAATGATTTTTATCAGTTCTGAGTTTGTTTTATTTATGTAAAGTGTTGTGAATGAGCTATTATATATTATTTTTACAGTATTTATAAAGTCTTGGCTATATTAAAATATTGAAAGAAAAGATAAATCCACAGACCACCAGGCTGAATTGAACTGTTTATGGAAACAACGTTGATTGTTAGCACTTTCGGGTAAAAAAACCTTCTTCAGACATAAAACATTCAAATAAAATAATGATATTTAAAAGACAAATCATCCAATCACAGAATAAAATCAATAAAACAATTAATGCAGATTAATATAGGGTCTACGCCTACTAAGTATTGACTTTAAAGGCACCACACCATTAAGACCTGGATATCTATTTGCTTGCATTTCAGTAATCCATCTAGTTTCATTGTATTCGGTGCTATTCACAATGTCTCCCTTCCTAATATCAGCATGAATATGCTGTAATACTTGAAAGACAAAACTATGTCCTTTATGACTTTCTATATGCACAGCCAGTGCGTTGTACTTATCTTGTAGTCTTATTGCTGATAAATATCTAAAAATTCTATCCATTAACCTGCAGTTTGTCTTGTTTCCATAAAATGAGGCACATGTCTGGTGACATGAATATGTATTAGTTTTGTTAAATATTCATGAGCTGTTAAATAGGATTGGTGCATTTGAATTTTATTTTTAATTGGAGGGTTGATTTTATTGGAAAATTAGGTTTGATTAAAGTATAAAAATGGAAATGTTTTATTAATTAGTTGTCTGATGAAGTCCTGGTGGAGAGGGACGAAAACGCATGTTTTTGTATGTTAATGTGAAGAGCGTTAATAAATTCCTTTTTATAACTATCGCTTGGAAGTCTTCCTACGACTCTTATAGCATTTTGAGTGGATTTCTAGTCGTTGGTGTGCTACGTTCCATCCTTTTGTGATTCCTGGTTGTTGTTGGGTGGACTGGAGTCGTAGGTTGACTGTGTTTTCCGAACACAGTACCATGAGTACGGAAGGGCAGGAAGACGTGGGCCAGACGCGTAAGCTCATTGGCCAATTGACTGAGCTAATAGATTTACTTACCCCTTTGTGTCAAACTTTGCTGCCAGGCAAGGCAGCTATACAAACTGATGGCGGTTTACCGGAGAGATCCATGGGGCCAACGTCCAAGAGAAAGAGGAAGCTTATTGGCGGAGACGAGGTAGCCGGTGACCCTGAGGACATAGAAGGGACGAATTTTAATCCCATGAAGACGCCTAATTTGTTGGTGAAAGGAATCGAAAGATCAGATTTGACGGAAATGAACTATGCTTCGCAGGGGGCTAGACCTAAGTCTTCACTGCTCTCCAAAGGTACTGTTGGTTTGGTAAATCAAACTACAATTGAATGGTTAAAAAAGACTATTTATTTAAAAATGACAATCAGCAAGCATATAAAAACCGTACCGGAGATTTTTCTTATGCGGCTAAACTAAATGAACTGACTAAGCTTATGACACAATACAGGACTTTGAGTATTGAGAATGCATATCTCACTGAATGTTTAATCAAAGAAATAGTCCCTAAGGGGCTTAGGATGTACAAATATCCTAACAATGTGGAGAATGGCTCATTGTTTCATGAAAAATTGCTAAAAGTATTTAATAAATGTGGGCTGGAAGTTGTCCAGCTCATTATAGATGACAATGTAAGAAGACAGGAAATATTGGGGAATGAAATTCATGAGCTAGATGTAGGTATTAAAAATGATTTAATTTTTAATATTGGAGAAGAGAAAGAGAAATATTTTAAGATTAGAAATGACATAGACTCTAAATGTGAAACTATTATACAGCGTAAAATGGGTAAACTGGATAGGGATATTAAAGAATATAATAATAATACCAGTTACCCCAAGCCTGCATACATTAATAGTAAAAAAAGAACAAATTATATTTTTAAGAATCAAAATGTTCAGCAACAGAATTATAATAAGAGAGACCATGATGAGGGATGGGGGAGAATGGAAAATTATGATGAAGAATTCCCCCCTTTAAGGAATAATGGATATGAAATTCATTCACCCCAGAATATGAGAGGAAATTTTTACATGAGAGGGGGGAGAAGGGGGAGGGGAAGATACTAAGTTGTATCCCCTCACCCAGTACAAAGCTCAATGATACCCAAGATATCATTTTTAATAATGATAAAGGCACGTATAGAGGTTTCTCTATTTATAATTTCAGTGATGTTTTATTGACTAAAGATCATTTTAATTTGTTGAGTAAAGGCTTAAAGTATATTCCAAGTAAGAAAGGGGAAGTAGCAGGAACTATAATAGATATCAAATTATTTGTTAGGAAAATTAATTTGGCTATATTAACCACAAGAGCTGGATTCAAAAGAAATGAGTGTGAAGGAGTAAGACTGACTAGGAGTTCTGTATATAACCCACCACTTTTACCACAGCTAAGGAACTTTGAAAACGTACTTGAGAAAGAAGTTAGAAAAGTAAGGGGCAATAATAGATTTAGTTATAATTTGACAGACAAAGAAAATGAAATATTAAATGAATTAAGATGTAATGAAAGTGTGAGAATTATGAAACCGGATAAGGGAGGGGGTATTGTAATCATGGATAAAATATTATATGAAGCTAAAATGAATTCTATTTTAGGAGATTATAGTAAATATAATATAGTATCAAAGAATGAAATTGAAATAGCATATAAAAAAATTGATATGATGTTAGAAAATTTGTTAACTGAGAAAGTAATTGATACTAGGACATATAGATATCTTGAAAACAAAAACCCAAGAATAGCAACTATCTTTGGGATTCCTAAAACTCATAAAAATGAGGACAACCCCCCCCCCTTAGACCCATAGTAACATCTGAGGGAGCTAAGACAGTACCCTTAGCCAAGTACGTAGATGAAAAGGCAAAGCATATTTGGGTTGATAACAATATTATATTAAAAGATTCATGGGACTTTTTAAGGGAACTCACTCCTGAAGTATATAAAGAAGATTTGATATTCATAACAATAGATATTATAGACCTGTTTTCTTGTATCCCTTATAAGGAAGGGATGGATTATTTTGAAGAAAGCATTTATTTAGACTCTAAAATGACACACGAAGACAAGGTAGCTACAGTTGCTCTCATGGACACTGTTTTGAAATATAATTTTTTAATATTTGATGGTGAATTTTATCAACAAATCAGCGGAGTGTCCAAGGGGGCAGCATGTGCTCCAACGTATGCGAACATAGTTCTTTCAAAATGGGAAGAAAAATATGTCATTAATTCCAGTTTCAAGAAATATTGGACACTATACCACAGATACCTGGATGATATAGTGATTTTCTGGACTGGAGGAATACAAAAATTCCATGAGTTCTTTGAATACATCAGTTTATCTACTAATTTTCTGAAGTTTACCTATGTTATAAATAGGGATATTTTATATTATTTAGATGTGGAGGTTATTAAAATAGACCATAAATTTGAAACTAAGGTTTTCAGAAAAGCCACATTTTGTAATTCCTACCTGCATTACAATAGTTCCCACCCCTCACATTGTAAGAAAAACATAGTCAAAGGACAGTTTGTGAGGGGTTCAAGGATGACAAGCAGGGACTTGGACTTCATACTAGAAAGTGATAGGTTAGAATCAATGTTCTTAGAAAGGGGCTACCCTATTGATTTTATTCGGGACATAAGGAAAGAAGTCGAGATTGGTAGGAAGGATAAATTTCGCCCCATAAAAGGAATTAAAGAAAATACAAATTTAAATGGAAATAAGGGTGAAAAGGGAAAGATGAAAATATACAGAAAAGATTAATAGTAGAGTTTAACTCTATCGATAGGAATATAAAAAGTATAATAAATAAGGAATGGGAGAAATTTATATCCTTCACAGATATGGAAGAAGTCAAAAATATGACACCTCTAGTTATATACAAGAATCCGATATGTATACGTAACATGTTTGAAAGCACAATAATGGACAATAGGGAAACATGTTATAGGAAGAAAGGCACCTTCAAATGTGGAAGGTGCAAACAATGCCCCTATATAATGAATGTAGAGGAGATTATCATTACTAGTAGGAATATGAAGTTAAAAGGAAGGGATCACTATAATTGTGATACACAAGGTGTGGTATATATAGCTATATGTCAAAAATGTTTTTCATTTTATATAGGGAAGACTGAGAGATCCCTAAAAAGGCGTATATATGAACACATTTATGACATCAGCAGGTCTAAAGAGACGAACGCCTTATATAAACATAAGATAGAATGTAAGGAAGCTAATTATTTATGGTTTATAATAGAGCAAGTAAAACGGGATGTAAGAGGAGGCCCATGGGAGGATATTCTGGAGAATAAAGAACTGTGGTGGCAAGTGAGATTAGATGCAAGTAGGAAACCGGGTCTCAATGATATGATTTCTGTGAAACCTGTATTAAAGTTAAAAGCTAATAAAGTATGAAATTAATGAAGCTTTTACAATTCATTGATCTTGATTAACAACAATTATATTTTAATAACACAATATTTTAATAGACATTTCAACAGTTGGAACATATTTTAAATATATTAACTATATATTACAAAATATGCATAAATTAAATTTATTTATTTAATTATTTATTTACAATCAATTTAATAATATTTATTATGATATATAAAGTTACAAATGGATGAATTAATTTCAAAATTGTCACTATTTTTGTATTGCCAAAATGAAATTTGGTATGTTATAGCAGGGTTTGTACACCAGATGGTGCTGTTTCACAATGAGTCTATGAATGATGTTGGAAGTCTGGTGACATGAATATGTATTAGTTTTGTTAAATATTCATGAGCTGTTAAATAGGATTGGTGCATTTGAATTTTATTTTTAATTGGAGGGTTGATTTTATTGGAAAATTAGGTTTGATTAAAGTATAAAAAAGGGAAATGTTTTATTAATTAGTTGTCTGATGAAGTCCTGGTGGAGAGGGACGAAAACACATGTTTTTGTATGTTAATGTGAAGAGCGTTAATAAATTCCTTTTTATAACTATCGTTTGGAAGTCTTCCTACGACTCTTATAGCATTTTGAGTGGATTTCTATATTAAAATATTGAAAGAAAAGATAAATCCACAGACCACCAGGCTGAATTGAACTGTTTATGGAAACAACGTTGATTGTTAGCACTTTCGGGTAAAAAAACCTTCTTCAGACATAAAACATTCAAATAAAATAATGATATTTAAAAGACAAATCATCCAATCACAGAATAAAATCAATAAAACAATTAATGCAGATTAATATAGGGTCTATGCCTACTAAGTATTGGCTTTAAAGGCACCACACCATTAAGACCTGGATATCTATTTGCTCCCATTTCAGTAATCCATCTAGTTTCATTGTATTCAGTGCTATTCACAATGTCTCCCTTCCTAATATCAGCATGAATATGCTGTAATACTTGAAACACAAAACTATGTCCTTTATGACTTTCTATATGCACAGCCAGTGCATTGTACTTATCTCGTAGTCTTATTGCTGATAAATATCTTAAAATTCTATCCTTTAACCTGCAGTTTGTCTTGTTTCCATAAAATGAGGCACAGCAAGTGCAGGTAGCTAGATAGATTATATTCTGGGAAAGGCACGTAGCCAGAACTCTAGGTACATATTCCTTATGAGTGACAGGGTGTACAAAACAGATATCCTTATTAATAAATTTACAAGCCTTACAATGCTGACATGGAAAAGTGTCCGTCCTATCATAATCTTTATTAGTACTAACCTTACGATCACAAAGGATCTCCTTAAGGTTTTTGTTTTTCTTAAAAACAAAATTGGGTTGCTCACCTACTAGATATTGCAATGTGTCATTAGTTCTCAATATCTTCCAGTTGTCTCTAATGACATCTTGCAACCATTTAATGTCACTACTATAAGTAATGTGTAAGGGAACCCAACTCTTATATATATAAAAACGGCTTGATGAATGCAGTATTTTATCTGATGAAGTGGAGTGGAAAATACGAAAACGCAGTAGCGGAATAGCGTTCATGTGGATTTGGATTTATCTTTGATTTTTTGTGGTGCTTTAGCGTGTGTCCAGTGTGTGGATTGATAAAGACCTTGGTTATTTTAATCGGACCTGTTTTCTTCGTTTGTTGAATTATTGGTTACTAGTTGCCTTTTTTCGTTGTTTGGTTATTGGAACCTAACTCTTGTTACCAAAAGATAGTCTATTCCTCTGTCGCTGGTGTAAAGGTACCTTATTATATTTATTCAACAACTCCTTTTGTGACAACCAAGGTGCTGCCACAGTTTCTCTTAATCTGTCTGTATCCACCATTATTTCTTTGATGGTATCACCCCTATAACCCCTATCCATAAGTCTATCAGCAAAGTCATCTAGTTCATGTGTAAAAATCTCATCATCCATACAAAGTCTAGATAGATGCTGTGTTTGCCCTTTCACTATGTTATCAAATACAAAGCTTGGGTGCATACTATCTTTGGACAGGAACCCATTTTTCCAACATGCTTTCCTGTAAACCCTAGAGTGTATAACTCCATCAAAAGATTGTTCTAGGTTAACATCAAGATAATCTATCTCCCTAAAGGAGTAGGTCATGGTAAATGACAAAAAAATAGTAGATTTATCCAAATAGTCTACAAAAAGTTTTAAATTTTCTATAGTACCTGTCCACAAGAAAAACATGTCATCAACAAAACGTGTATAAAAAGCCAAATGTTGTTTCCATGCAGGCTCTACTGTAAAAATAGTATCCTTTTCCCATTGGGATAGGACCAAATTGGCATAACAGTTGGAACAGGGAGTGCCCATGGCAACTCCCCATCTCTGCCAGTAATAATGTCCATTAAAAAGAAAAATCTTATGACATGACAAGTCCTAGCAGTTTTAGGACTTGTACATTTTGTGGTGTCATAGAATCATAATTACTTAATATTTTCTTTATATCTTGAAGACCATAGTCATTAGGTATCATAGTGAATAAATCACGAAAATCAAGAGTTACTAGTAAAAAGGGTTTACAGGATGATTGAAAGTTTAGTCAAAAAGTGCGCTGTATCCTTCAGTATTCTAGGTTCATTAGTTACCATAGGTTTAAGTTGGTATTCTACCCATATAGAACAATTTTCAGTTACCCACCCTCTTCCAGAAACAATTGGCCTTAGTGGTGAGTCCTTTGAATTTTTGTGTATTTTGGGCAGGGCTTTAAAGATGGGGATAACAGGGTACTCAATAAACACAAAGTTAAACACTTCTTCTGTAATGATACCCAGTAACTTAAAATCAACTAAAGTATTCTTGACAAATGTAATAATGCCATCAACCTTCTGCATAACAATGTTAGCATAGGTAGTAACACTTTGTAACATAAGTTCAATCTTGTGGTTATACCAAATAGTGTCCATCAAAACCATAGCCACTCCCCACTTGTCTGCTGGTCGTATGGTTAAATCAGGATTATTACATAGAGCTATCAAAGCTTCCCTCTCATTATGAGAGATATTAAAAAAAACATTTGTTGGAATTATATTCCTTCTGTGCACGTAGCTGTTCCTCACAAGTTTTAAGAACACCTCAATAGTGGGAATAATATTCAGAATAAATAAACTTGGTTTTCTAACACCAACAGTTCGATTGTCATTATCAGTCTCACCAAACATTTTCCTTAACAGTAAATTTCTGCCAAATTGCTCAAGTGCGATGACCAAATCTATGAACACATGTTTGTTCGCTGGCACAACATTTAAGACCTTATTAAGCACTCAGATTTGTAGATGAGATAACTCATGCCCAGATAAATTAAAAACCAGTTCAGTACCTGTAGTCAAATCAAAGTTTTTCTCTGTTTCTGTTGCCGACTGCTCGAGTGCTTTAACAACATTTCCCTTTGAGGCTCCTGCTTTCTTTCTTTCTTCTTTTTCATGGGGACAGGTAAAAGGTGCATAAATAGCTGCGAATACAGCATTTTAGGCCTAGCCTCTGAATGGATACCTGTATCAGTGTCCTGCGTGTCCAGAACAGATACTAAATGGTTGTTACCTGACAAATTCATAGAGTTACCAGTGACCTCTGCAGGTAGAGGAGCAGCTTCAGCTGACATGCCATGGATATCATCAGACCTCTCCCATGATGTAGGTGAAGCCGATGTTGGAAAATTCATCACAGCAACTGGCCGCTGTTCTACAACCCTCAATGGTTGATTACTCGAGGGAGTAGGTGTAAGCTGCTCTTCTAAGTGTTCCCCCTCCATTCACACTATCGGGCCTTGGTTATGCTTATTCAAAGCCACGTTATTCCTTGGACATACAAAGATATTACCACATTTAATGTCAGAATAGTCTCTGTTAAGCTTCTTGGTTTTAATATGTTGAAGTTTAGCATCATACGCACTGAGGGCATGATGTAAATTGTCTAGTTTAACCATATAGTCATCACTAGAGAACTTGTTCATAATTTCAGTTTGTCTAAATTCTATAGATTTAACAAGTCTCTGTTCCTCTGGAAAAAAATAGTCTATTAAGAGACGTGCATACTGGAAACTAGTCTCTAAATTTATAGCTTGCCAGCGAGCCAAAAGCTCAGGATGTCGGTCACCATAGGAGGGCATGCACAAGACCCTCATGGCCCATGGAGCAATGCGGAAGTGTATGCATGCTTCCAAATGCAAACACTGTCACTGTAACCATTTAAGTTGATACAGTTCATTTTCCATAGATTTAAACAGCTCCATAAATAACTCACTGTTTTCTCTTCCTGGAGTATTGGAAGGCTGACGCAAATCTTTCATAAAGGCAGTATTCAGCAGCAGATTGCCGCTAATTGAAACTAAACTATTATTGCCTTTAAAGCCAATACTTAGTAGGCGTAGACCCTATATTAATCTGCATTAATAGTTTTATTGATTTTATTCTGTGATTGGATGATTTGTCTTTTAAATATCATTATTTTATTTGAATGTTGTATGTCTGAAGAAGGTTTTTTTACCCGAAAGCGTTAACATTCAAAGTTGTTTCAATAAATGGTTCAGTTCAGCCTGGTGGTCTGTGGATTTATCTTTTCTTTGGATTTGTGTTGCTTTAAGCCATAGACTTTTGTTTTTTGTCCACCTTACTTCTGTTTTTTTTTTTATTATTAAAATATTGCATAATTTTGAAGAGGAAAGCCAAATTTACTTTATTAAAAGCTTTACTCACATCTAGCGATAAAGGGCATCTTGAGTATCTTTCTTTTAACAAAAGCTGAATTATTGTATCTAAAGTAAGTATATTATCACAGACTTATCTTTTATTCATAAAACCTGATTACTCAGCAGATATTATAGACAGTAGTGCTTTTTAAATTATGTTTGCTAATATTAAAGTCAGTATTTTAATGCCTACATTAATTAGAGCAATAGGCCTGTAATAGTAAGGGTTAGTTTTATCTAAATTACGCTTGGGAATGAAAATAGTTTTTGAATTGTTTATATATAAGTCCATAATATCATATTTGGTGATGTAGTTATATACTCTTAGTAAGATATTTGATATTTTTGAGGTAAATTTTTTGTAGAATTCAGCTATATAGTCATCAAGCCCAGGAGATTTAATAACATTTCATTTATCAATTGCTAATTAAATTTCTTCCATCAAAAAGGGTTATTGAGAAGATTACTTTGTTGACCATTTAAAAGCAGGAACTTTACATTTTTTATACATTTTTAACATTCCTCTAGGTATATTTGTTTTTGTGGGCCAGATATAGCTTTATAGATGTCTTCAAAATATTTAATAATATTGGTGCTTGTGTATAATGTTTTACTATTATAATTTATTTATGTTATTGTAGGGGGATTGTTTTACACTAATTAATCTTGCTAACATTTTGTCATGTTGATCATGTTTTATCTTTGCGCTATCTATTTCAATGGAGATTTTTGAGTGATCAGATAGGAATCTTACTTTATATGTGATTCCATGAGTTAAGAGATAGACATCAAGAAAAAGTCTATTCTTGACCATACTTATAGCACTCAGAGAAATGATATATTTATTTGTTGATTTTTTATCTTGGTTCCAGATATAAGGGTCTATTAAGTTAAAGTCATTCATTAAATATTCTAAAGCTAAAGTAATTTGAGATAGTTGCCTATTAGTTCTATATGACATATCTTTGGTTGAGTTAATTAACACATTCCAGTTTCCATCCACTATAAAATAATGGTCTGGAAATTCCATTAATACATTATAAACTTCATATATAAAGTCTTGCTGATTTAAACATGGGCCATAGGCATATAGCAGTAATAGGGTTTTAGTGTAAGGGGGATATGAACAGGTGAAGTAATACCATCTTCCATTTATATCTGATTTATGATTTATAATTTTACCTTTGAAGTAGCTGCGGTGGTGGTGCTGTGGTAGCATTGTCACCTCACAGTAAGACATTGTCCTGTTCGATTCTCAGCTAAAGCGTCTTCTGTGTGGAGACATGTGTGAATGGGCGTACCTTCGTTGAAGGTTGTGCGTCAGGGCTGGCAACTTGGCACATAAAAATCTACTGCCAATCATTAGCGGACTGGAGTTCCGCTGCGGCGACCCCTAACCGGGAAAAGCCAAAAGACACAACAACCTTTGAAGGATTCTTTAATTATAATTGCTGTTCCTTTTGAAACTGTACTGTTCCCGGCTGCTACTATTTGTTTTATCCAGTTTTTAGCTCTGTCCTTTTCCTACTGTTCATTATTCATATGGGTTTCTTGGAGAATTTATATAGCTGATTCAGATTGAAATATTAAGTGCATAAGTAGTTTTGTGTTTTTCTTGTCGTGAAGGTCATTAATATTCCATGATTCAATTATTATAATTTTCCTTTATTTATTTGTTCCAACGTATTTACTGTATGTTTTAGTAAATATTGTTTTCTTATGTTGACTAAGTATTGTGTTTGTAAGTAATATGAATTTTATTAAAATGGTAACATCTAACTCCCTCAGAACTTCCACAGTGCCTATCCGCCTATACCCCTGATCTGAAAGAGTATAACAAAAAACACTCATAATTAATTGTTGCAAGTTAGAGTTAGAAGAAGCTTTAAAATACAATAAGAAGCTATAATACAACATTTATTAATATCCCAAGTAACATCAGTCCTTAAACAACATACACTCACTATCAATGTTACTCCTGTAATTGAAATTTAAAACTGATTTCAATATTTTCCTTTTGTCTTATTCTTCTTTCACTTCATCTGTATTTTATATTTTCCTGAATGATATCAGGTTACATGTAAGGAGATCTTTTTATAAAACATTTCAAAGCATGTGAGTTCTTAAACAATTTATCTTGTTAATCAAATTTAAACATTTTGTATTTATAGCATTTTAGGAGAAAGGCGTTTTGTGAACATCAAACAATGATATATAACCCTCTTTTGTATGTTTTCCCAACACAAGGTCAATTTTAAAAAATACAGCAATAAACTGAGTAATGAAGTTAATGCACAAGGATGTAGCATTCGCTCCTGAAAGAAATAACAGTTTAGTATTTATGATTTACAACAACATATAATCTTTATACCATAAGATAATAACATTTTTTAATCAATTCCCATGTTAACCCTGTATGGAATAATAAAAGGATTTGCTTAGACACACATAGGAGTATCAAACAAAAACACTTTATGATATGCAAAGAATAAAAGTAAGCCTATATAAATGTTACACTGGTTCAAGGGAACTTACCCTCCAGTCAAGTAATTTAGAAAACTTAAATAATAATATTTAGAATACAAAAGATAGCATTTAAGACTAGCTATTTTAAATTTACAAATATATTTTCACAAAGTTACAGATTCAAACTGATTAATAGCTTAGAATGGATTCATTTACCTTTATGAGTCTGTGGGTTTGCAGTTCATATTTGATTGTGAGAGAGTAGTGACAGAAAGTTTAATGCATACCTGCATTACTAATCTTAAACCAAGCTCTACAGCAGTAATATATATATATATATATATATATATATATATATATATATATATATATATATATATATATATGTCAGTATTACTTTTAATCACAGGGAAGGAATGCAATTTGTCAATTGACAAGTGTGCAAGTGTTGTATCACCTGAATAGAGCAAAGATCCCAACCAATACAAAAGTAAGTTCACACACAATTATATATTCATAAGTTAAGAGCATTTAAGCCAGATACTTGTAGAGGTGTAACAGACCCATAGAAAGTCTGGGAAGGACAAATGTGGATTTGAGAATTGTAATAACAAAAGTCCTGAGGACTTCTTCTCAAGCCAGCCATCACAGTGACAAGACAACAACTTTAAGAAGAGCCCATCATTTTAGCTGGGGATGCTGTGATCTACAATTACTACTCTACTCTCCTTATTTTGATAGATCGGACCAGAAACAAGCCTACATAAATTTCACAGTATACCATAAGGTTGTACTTTTCCTCTCACATTTTGGGAAACTTGCATTTACAGTGGTGATAGTGGCTTTCAGGCTGTTGGCCATAGTTGCTGGTGACCATTACCCACCTCAATTCACACAATATGAAAATAAGTTTGGCTCTGAGATCACAGTACTTATAAAAGAATTGCATTTTATTACATGGAAAGATTTCAGATGCAATTATTTAAAGTATATAAACAAAGGGGTGAGTTATATTTTGTGATGCATCTAAAAACAGAGCTGAATGTTTTAGGTACATTGGTCTCTATGTTTGATTGTGTGTTATAGGATGATTTCCAAATTGCAGCTGGTGTAGGTTGATCTGAAGAAAAGGAGTCATTGAAAAGGTGCCTGTTCCCAGATTGCTGACTGATACAATGGACTATTAATAATATAGAAATTTTTCACAGAGCAGGCAGCAATATGGGTCTTTCTCCTTTAAGTAGATCTCTTTTCCCATTACATCAAGAAATAATGTATATTTGTTACATTTGGATGGTATTAGTGTATTTGGTTATTTAGATTTCTGCTAGCAATTATCCATTTGCCTAGTCAGCCAGAGAGCCTTTTTATCATTATTAAGACTGTGAGTATATATACATGCATTAGCATGTGCATGTATACACATGTCTGCATCAAAAAGAAAGAAAATCAGGCAGGCAAATTCAAAACAGTTTTAACAGTCACTTAAGCAGATCGGTATCACCAAATCAAAATAGAACAGAGCAAGGTGATTCTTACATAGAACAAATGACTCTGGTTTCCGCACGGATTACTCTTAGATTCATGTCTTGCTGTAAGCATATGCATATCTATTACACAGGATATAAGAAGGAAGCAGAGGATGTGTTACACCTAATGCGTGGTATGAGCAACACAGATGTCATAACAAAGGAACTACTGGTCCGTATATTTTTATACACTTCCTGGAACTTCTGGCTTCATAGGAATGCCGCAACGGAAAACATATTTAAGTTTATTTTTTTTGTTTTATTATAGTCGCTCTTTCAAAAATTACATTGAAATCCACGTTGTACAACAAAGAACTTTTAAGACAGGTGACGAAATCATGTAACAGTTTTCATTTATGTGGCATTTCATTAAAAGCTTTCAGAAATGCAGATTTGGCCTCTTCTGGTGAACTTATTTGGTATTTATGTTCTTTAAGCTGAAATATCAACACAGCAGGTTATTTCATCTGGAATTGTATTTTCTTGTTGATGTATGCACAATAAGGAGAAAGTAGTTGTCTTTGTTGTTTAATTTGAAGTAGAATGTCTTGAGCAACTGTAATTTTCTGGCCCTTCCATAAAATTAATCTTTTTGATTTAGCTGCTGAAATAATGTTTTTGAGCATGAGAAGAGTTTAAGATTCTAGTGTATATTTGCCTAGGGATTTCAGAAGTTTGTGCCTTGTATAGCAGTCGATGAGCTCTTTCTATGATGATTTCTTGAACTAGGCCCTTGTTTTTGAGAAAAGTTTACAGGATTTCTTTCAAAATAGTTTGCAGCTGAGGTTGTTCATATTTTTCAGGAATGCCTCTCACCAGTATATTATTTATTCTACTTCTAGCCTCAAGGTCATTTAATTTTGGCCGGATTTCTTTTACAGATGACATATTTACACTTAGGTTTTTTTGCAGCTCATCAATTTTTATTTCATTGTTAAGCATTCAGTTTGCTGAAGTCTGTTTATAATTTGGTCTAGTGTTGCCAAAGCAAGTTAATTTTGCTGAAAAATGTTGTATTTTTGATTGCAGAGGTTGAAGTGCGGATTTTAGTTCATTCAAGCTATAAGGCTGTTACGGTTTTGTTTTTAAGGTTGGTTATAGTGTTTCTTGTTGCTGTTTTAGTGTCCTTTGTCTTTTATTAATGACTTCTTTATCAGGAGAAGCTATTTGAGACAATCGTGTTTTAGAAGTTTGAGCTTCCTTCTGCTCTGCTTCACATGACATTTTGCTATGTGCACCATATGTTTAACTCTGTGTGTGTGTGTGTGTGTGTGTGTGTGTGTGTGTGTGTGTGTGTGTGTGTGTGTGTGTGTGTGTATACGTGTGTGTGTATGCATGTGTGTGTGTGTGTGTGTGTGTGTGTGTGTGTGTGTGTGTGTGTGTGTTCCTGTGCAGTGAGTAATATTAACATGATTATTTTTTTTCTGCCTTGTGCATATTTTAAGAACATGGATTGGCTACATCTCATTTATAATAACAAAAGAACATAATTAATTTAAACAAATTAATTAAATAATTAAACAATGAATTACACATTCCTGTCTAAAAACTGTATACCACATAATTGTTAAAGTAATAAATAAGATTGTTATAAGTCATAGAAAATATCAGAATGTTTGTTTTATTTTTCCCACTTATGTCTTGTGCTAGTATGCCAACAATTTACTTCAGGTGATTCAAGATATTGTTGAATACAACTACATGTATAGATACTGACTGTATAAAATTCCATCCACAAATTTTTAAAAAGCATGTTCTAAAGTACTATTTTCTTATTTGATATCTCAAATGTAGACAACCCAACTAGACCTATTATAAAAAGGAATGTTTTTTTTTCTCTGTAGTTGATACTGCTGCTGGGGTTCATGAAAGTTGCCATCTGTTTTTTTTTTTCTTTATTCGTATTAGTGTATTGTACTTGATACATTTTTGTAAATATGTATATTTAAGGACAACGTTTCTCTCCTTGTCTGCACTGATGATTTAGTTTGATTTAGTTTTGTATTACTTTAAAGACTTTTATCTGCTAAACTCCTGCTAGTTTATAAACACCTACATTCTAAGTCATCTTTCAAGCTGCTTTGCCTTTTCTTTCACTTCATGATATACCAGTAATTTCTTAGGCATAAATTATACAATATTAATAAAATATTTACTCAAAGTTATGGTTCCTTAAAATCTAATAGATCGTAGACTTAAGATTAACACTACATGTAAATACTAATCAGTGTCACTATCATAGAGATGTGTATACTCCCTGTTTGATATTCCACTTGCAAAACATAATCCACCCCCCCCCCACACACACACACACGCACAGTTTCTGGACTCTAATCATACAACACTCTTCTATTGCTTGTATTGCACGGTGGTACACAATCATATAATTGGGACCTACATACAGTGCAGCCTTCTCTTTATGCTTTATGTCTTTTTGCTCTATACCATTACTCGCTAAGCCAAAGATAAGCCAAATTAAAATGATGCTTATGAAAATGGACTGTGAAGCAGTTCTGGTTTATTTTTATTAAAGATAAAATAAAGACAAAATTAGTTTTAACTTAACTTCCATTATAGTTGGTCTAGTTGGGATCTCTGCATTTGAGATATCAAATAAGAAAGTAGTACTTTAGAACATAACGTGTCTTTTAAGTTATGTTCTCTATAATATAACTATTAAAGACAATCCCCCGAATTCACAAAACCTCTGTGTAAGACTAAAAAAGTTGAACGGTCTGACATCAGCGTGCCATGCGTATTCATGAGGGCATGCTGACACCAGTCCAAGTCCACCATGGACCGTGCAGGGAGGCAGGGGGTGTGTCCGACTGCCGAGCAGTCCTAAGGTACACGCCCCTGCAAGTATCTGAACTGTGAAAAGTTAAAACACATGAGCAAGTCCGCTCAAATGTCAACACACCCAACACTACACTCCCTCACATTGTAAACCCCCTGTAGAGATATAAAATGTAAAACAGAATTTTTGTTTTAATTCCCGATATAGCTGCCCATATTTGTGCGTGATTGCGCGGGTGTGCACATAGCTTAGCTAGAGTCAGCAATGCCGATATTGTAGAGCATAATACCAAATGTTTATGCTATTCAATCCAAATAGCAATAGTGTAGTGGGAGACCCTTCGCACAAAGAAAAGGCATTCACGGTTCAAGTCCCACCACTCCCCTCTCTATTTTATGTTTTAAATTAGCACATGGAATAATACCTGACATATATATGACTAAAATATTAGTAAAAAGCATTGAAATGGCCTATGTATCAGTGAACAAAATGTAAATATAGAAATGTAAGAAGGATCTTGACATATAAATGCCCATAGCTAAGCAGCGCTTTACCCAGCGCAATATATTTTCCCACAGCTAAGCAGCGCTTTACCCAGCGCAATATAGTTGCCCACAGCTAAGCAGTGCTTTACCCAGCGCAATATAGTTGCCCAGAGTTAAGCAACACTATACCCAGCACAATATGTTTGCATGGATCTTCCCTGAATAGCTCTTCTGTATGCACTGTAATTACAAATAAAGGAGAGAGCCTGTAGAAAAGAGTGTTCAATGTAATTAATAAAGGTATAAAACGTGGAGTGTATCTGTGTCACTCACTTAGAAATGTTGTTGTACCCTTGCATCAAATAAATAGTACTGTTGTAATAAGTGCTGTCAACCCACGGTTGTGTAGTTCCATATAATGCGGATAAAAGAAGTGCCAGTAGCTGTGAAGCACATAACATTTATTCCCTGAATAAATTCTCTGCATGTACTGTTATATAACATAAGTCATAAAGCCAGGAATAGAGTGTAGTAACCCATTAATAAAGGTGAAATAAGTCTGAAATACTATCTCTGCATGTGCTGTCATACAAAATAAGTGAGCAAGCCTGAAAAAGAGTGTTGTAACCTATCAATAAAGGTACAATATGTCCTGAATAGGTCTTATGTATGCACTGAAATGACAAATAAAGAAGAGAGTCTGTAGAAATGAGTGTTCAATGTAATTAATAAAGGTATAATACTTGGAGTGTATCTGTGTCACTCACTTAGAAATGTTGTTGTACCCTTGCATCAAATAAATAGTACTGTTGTAATAAGTGCTGTCAACCCACGGTTGTGTAGTTCCATATAATGCGGATAAAAGAAGTGCTAGTAGCTGTGAAGCATATAACAGTCCTCAACAGTTGTTAAATGGCTGGAATGCATAGGTAAATCTGGCACATGAGTAACTTGTCAAGGTGTTCCCCAGAAATGTGAGTGTGCTACATGAAATGTAGGGTTCAGTAGAAATGCAAATGAAAATGTCATGTGAACACATCCAGATATGTAGATACTGAAATATAAATAAATTATATAACTATGTAGCAGTAACATCTGCAACCTGGACAGTTAGTATGTTAGATATAGGTCAGGTTTATAATGAACTATCCAAAAACATTACACAATCTAATGCATGTTGCCTAGTGTAATAATACATGTAGGGGATATACACCTGCAGTCAATAGGAATGTAGTGTAGTGTAAAGGTACTTATAAGATGTTAATGGAGGTTTCTTTTTACACCCTAATCTATGTGCATAAACAATGCAATTCCACACCTCAATGGGTATGTGTAATGTGAAAACATTTGTTGGGACATATGTCCTATTGTTCTATAAATAATTACATTTACTCTGATGCATGTGCCCTGTTTAAACATCACAATCTTGGTGGCCTGTTGCCACCAATCATCCCTGCATGCCATTGTAATGTCCACTGTCGTTCAATATATGCATGTGTTATGCTTGCTGTTCAACTGTTGGAACCCTGGTGTGTTGTGTTAATGGGAATATTACTGCATGCTGTTACAACTAATCTGGAATGCTGTTGTCTATGTTGTAATGTAACACACCCAATTACAGAACATATGGGAAGGCCGGTCCCATCGGATCCACCTCTCCCTCCTCAGCTGGTGATTGCACCTGGCACCAGCAGGTCTGGTGCCCAGCCCGGGCCACCCTCCTCCATTGGTCCTGTGCCACCTTCGGGTGGAAGCACTGCAGGGGATGGGGCTCACCCCTCCCTGCAAGGGTGGGCAGAGAAGGGCCATCTGTCACCTTCCAAAGGGTACAGGTTGTGGTGCGTAGGGAGATCCAGCATTTAGTCGCTGATCCCCTACACCAGCTCGAGGCGAGAGTGGTGCGTATCATGGGTCAGCATGCCACTCCTATGCAGTCCCCAGCACAGCCACCCTCAGGGCTGTGAAGGTGCAGTGGAGACTGCCCATGGGTGGTGATCTCAGTTCCACTGTTACCATCTGTGGGCTCATGGGCTTGCGATTTCCAAACATCCATCCCCATCAGTTGTGTTCACCCACCCTATGTGTCATACTCCGCCCCTGTATGCATCTTGTTTGTCTTGTCTGTTTACATCCCCAACATACCTCCCCAAATATACCTACTTCCCTACCTCACATTCCACTCTCACCTGAAAAAAAAATAAAAATAAAAAAAGGGCAATCTGTTCCCACAAAAAAATTACGCCCCATACATAGCTGCCCATTTTGCACACTTGTCTGCTGGACATGTAAACAGATATTTAGAATTGGCAGTACAACATACTTTGTTGTCCTCACCCCTCTCTCAGTGGTGGAAGGTTCCAAATTTCACTCCAAGTTAGCAACATATGTACAGCTGTTGCTGGTAAAGAAATGGGCAGCTATGGACTTTCCCTACACCCATCCTGCACATCCAGAGCTTGTTTTCCTACTGTCTTTCCCTCTTTGTGCCCCCTTTTTCATCACTTTCCTATCTCCCCATTTTCTTTTCTTTCAAAGAAAGTAGCGCAAGGGTTAGCGGGAATAAGCACATTTAAGCAGTAGTAAGCAGGTTTAAGCGAGTGTGCGCATGTGTGCACTTAGCTAAGCTTAGCTAAACGCCACACAAACCCACGCAAACCCACTTACAACTGCTTAAAAGTGCCTTAATCACTCTATATGTCAGGGCCTTGTTCTTCTCAGCAGCAAAATAAAACACCTCTGTCAGTCTCGAATCCCAGACCTTGGACACACTAAACTGCATGAAGTATCACTAAGCCACAGCAGATTTACAATAACCTGGTGCTGAAATAAATATATCATGCATTACAATGAGTGAATGTAAAGGAAAAATAGGAAGGCCATAAAACAAAGCTTGTTCTGTGGATCCGTACCAGCAAATGTTGTGAAATTGCATTACATGAGTGCGATGTGTACAGTAAGATGTTGCTGAAAAATATATATCATGCACCAGAATGTGTGAATATAAAGTAAAGGTATGAATGTCATAACACAAAACCTGTCCTGTGGAACTATACCAGCAGTTGTTGTGGAACTGCATTACATGACTGTGATAACAGAACCAGACATTCCAGCAGTAAATACTGTTACAGCAGCACTACACAACCCCCAAACAGTTGAGTGTGTGAATAAATAATCACAGTATACCAGTTCACAAACAGTTCATGTGCCAAATGAATACATCCCAATAACTACTTTTGTATGGCAGTAAATTGTATTAGTAGAAAAGAAACTACATACTCCCATGTAGCTTGTGTTAGCAAATGCAGGGGTGAGTACAATTCTACACTGACAATTGTGTAGCGGAAGTGGCAACATCCAGGTCAGAGTACAACAATAATATCACTGGCTATACCCCTAGCGTCAGATATAAGAACCATACCAACCTTCTGACTTACACATCGGTCTCCACAACAAAGAAGCATGGGCCCCACTCTGGAAAGCTGAAAGGGCTACACCTACCTGACATAGCAATTTATAGCATTGGGTTGCTATGACAGTGAGTACTACAATTACCACACAGCAGGCTGCATGCAATCACCAAATGGCGGCCACCAATTGGTGCAGAGGCCATCACATGCACATGTGCAGATACCTATAAAAGCAGGCTGTACTTGCTGGCCACACATGCAATCATCACATTGCAGCTGCTGAGAGAGAGAGAGAGAGAGAGAGAGACAGAGACAGAGACACAGACAGAGACAGAGAAACACACACCCCCACCCACACCAGTGGAAAAAGAAAAAAATAAATACAACATAAAAAAAAAACATTAATTAAAGTCGAAGACACAGCAACTTGGAAACTACAAACACATACAAAGGAAAGGTATGTAACAGATATGTATTTACTGGCATGTAGTAGATGTATTTGAAGACTACTCTACATGGTTTGAATCATCAATATGTGGCAGCAGTACGTATCTATGCACAGATGCCCTGCAAAACTACTGCCATGGACATATCAGTATGTGGCTGTGTGCAGTGGGACACAACTGTGAAATATGTAGCTCAGCATTAAATGTCAAACATCTGAACCATGTCATCTGTGTTTTGTACAGCAGTGTGTACAATGTCTGTTTGGGGGAGTAGCGCATACAGCTATATAACCATGAATGTGACAGAGTAATAAATGCGTGATAGCCATATCAACATGTAGCTTAGTATTGGCAACAGCTCTACCAGGCTAGTATGGCAATTAAGCAATGCCAGCTATATATACACCCTCTAATATTACTGTGTGCTCACATGTGACACCTGTTCATGTTGCAGCAAGGCTCAGCAGGTCAGCTGTGAGGTCCATGGACACACAACAGTGTGGACCTTGTGTGTGTATGGCACACACATATGGAGAAATCTGTCTGTGTCAGATATATTAGCATCAGTACATGTGCATAGAACAAGGGACATACTGCAACTGTTTGTGAAGGGTGGACATACAAATGTTGTTGAAGGCTATTTTGTGCATACTCCAATGTAGGTTGTAGTGTGTGGCAAACAAGACAGCATACAGTGCTGGTATATGAAATGTGGTTAAACCCTGTGGGTATGAAATGTCAGGTTCACAGTGTTACAGCCAGTAAGGCCTGCTAAAGCTACGTGTGCTAAGAAAACCTCCAATGCATTCCGCACAACACTGTGAAATATGAGTACATAACAGTATACCTCGCAACTTTCGCATAATTAACATTCCCACCATGAAAGGTGGACCGTATATGTGCCTATATGGATATCACTATGTACACCAATGTATGTTTATGTATACGTGTGTAAATATATATAAAAGAAACATATATATATATATATATATATATATATATATATATATATATATATATATATATATATATATATATATATATATATATATATATATATATATATATATATATATATATATATATATATATGTATGTATATATATATATATATATATATATATATATATATATATATATATATATATATATATATATATATATATATGTATATATATATATATATATATATATATAGAGAGAGAGAGAGAGAGAGGAAGGAACAGGCTCATAATTACTGTGACAGATGGCTGTTGACAAAGCCATAGACCCAAGTTCAATGTTGACACTTCATTGGCATCCCTTCTGGAAAAAGCTCCGCACACATGAACTACCACACAGGTGGTAGTCTACCTAACACCGAAAGTGTGATAAGAGACCATGGGACACAGGTTGACTGTAGTATCCCCTTCGATAATCACAGTGACACACTAGTCATGTAATCTGTCTACCTGTCACACCTCATCACAAAAGGTGTGTCATCCAGGGAAATATAGGTCAGTGTTCCCCTTAACTCATCACACATAAAGCCCTTTATAGAGTATAATGCCCCATGTGGTATGTACCTCACAAGACATCCAGACCAACTGAAAATGACAAAGACATACCTCACAAAGAGTAATACCAGCCTCAAACAGGTGCCCTATGCAGACCATCCCACAAACCCACAACTACACTGCTGTGTCGCATACCGCCTACCCAGAGGTGATGTCTGCCTAACATACTAAGCTATGTAAAAACCAGAGCTGTTGGACATGCTGCACGTAATCAGATCACAATCCCCACATGCTACACGCTCTAGGGTCCCAAACCTTCTGACCACAATAAACAGCACATGCTGGAGGGATAGATTCTCATCACAGAGACATCCCATACCCTGGAATAAACCAACTATCCATAGCAAACAAAGCTCACAATTAGCAGTCATCATAATTAATCATGAAGATTGTATGGGAGATAGTGAATACAGCCAGGCATTCACCTCTGTGACACTGCTTGACAGGGCCACGTGAAATGCAATGACCTGTGTGTCAATGGCCAGGGTAGCATATGGCTAGGCTTCTATAGGCCCTAGAGCCAATAGCCTCATACATACCCATGAAGTGATACACACCCACATGTACCTGTTACAAGAACTGCTATGTGAGTTTGACTGAGTGTGATGGTGCATGTGTTGGTGAATGTGTCATAGTTAAGTTTATGTGTGCTAGCTTAGTGGGAAACTGTTTCTGTCATGGTAGTATGTGTCCTAGCTGTGACCACAGCAAAAGCTGTGTACACAATTGCTAGGCTGAAAAAGCAGTATGCCATATGTCCTGACATAGTCCCTTGTTGTTGACTGTGGTGCCCATTGTAGGCCAAAGCAGTACATGCATGCTTATTGAGTGTTACAGCTGGTGAATCCAACCCCTGTATGAACTGTAGTACTACCTGAGGCTGTATGCCTAAACAGCCCAGTATGGTCTACATCCACACTGATTGGAACCACTGTTCCAAGTGTTCCCTGTAGTCCTCATAGATTACATACCTCAGGCATATGGTCTCGTAACTACTGACACACAGCACTGTAAGGTACACAGGTAAAAGTCACCTGTGTTGCAATACATATGTGTCTGGTATGTATGTCTGATGTGTGTGTATGCCTGTACCATGGCCTTGGTCATATGTGTGTTACAGGATATAGGTGTGTATCTAGCAACATGTATAGTGTAGTACAGCAGTATGCCACCTATATTCATGAATGAGCACATGTGTTAGGCAGGGGTCCGCCATCAACAACTAGTAAGGTATACCGGTGATACTGTCACTGGACTTCAAAATCATTGCAATGGATTACACTTATCATGATGCATTAGCATGATATATACCTCCTGTAGTTGGGTTGTGCATTGTGTTGCCTACAGTGTGCCATGTACTGTTGTATAGTATTACATACTGTTGTAAGTTTGTTGCTGTGCAAAACGTGGTTAGATATATAGAGTGTGCCAGGCACTGTCAGCCGGTTGTGTGTTGAGTACTGACATGTGGTATTGAAAGTATGTATCTTCTGACAGCCAAGAGGTTGCTATACATGGCGGTTAAGTGATAACTGTACATTAGTCATTTACGTGTGCCTCATGACTTGCTCACACATTTTGTTTCATTGTCTTCCAAGGCTATGTCCCACCATCATAATCCTACCTATAGCACAGTGGAGGAAGAGGTAATAACAGCAAGCTTGGTGCAGCAGTATGCCCTGCTGTTCTCTAGAACCAGCCAGGACCAGCATGAGCGGACTGCGCTGTGGCAGGAGCTTGTCCATCGGGTAAATGACATAGGCATGCATAACCGGACATATGAGCAGGTACGCCATCACTGCAGTGATTTAATTAGACATGTCCGGCAGTATGTGTCTGATATCTGCAGACAGCAGTTTGCCACAGGTGGGGGGTAGCCATCCACCCCCCCTTCACCAGAGTGGAGGAGCTGCTCCTGAGCCAGGTGGCTCCTGGCCAACAACAATCGCAACAACTAACATGTGTCATCATGGAGGCCGGAGTCACCCAGCAAGCTGACATGGAGCGTGCAGGTAACATGGCATAGCTGTAGACTACTGTTACCTCAAGTGTTAGAGCATGCTTATGTGAGATGTGTACTGTGTAGTCAGACGATGTGGTGCCTAGTGTTGTGCAATGGTAATAATTACGAATACAATCTGTAGGCCTGTGACTGTCAACCATTGTACTACTGTACAATTGCAAACACACAGTAGTAATGCCACAGTTATTGCCACTGATGAAGTGTCTCATATGCTTGTAGGTCCCTCTGGTGTGACAGCAAGGCAGCCGACCCATGCTGGTGAGCGTGTTCTACCTTTAATACCGCTGATTAAATGTGCATGTCATAGGTGAGGTGTAGGCCATGTACACGTAACACACATATGCATAATGCATGCTGTGGATGTTTGCTGTGAGACTATGCATGTCCCAGTAATGTGGGTAGCTGCCTAAAGCACATACAATACAGAGAGCATTCCACAGAAATGTGTCAACACTGATGTGGACATTGGATAGGCAGAGTCGATACACATGCACACAACATACACAACACTGTCATACTCAGTACAAATTAACATGCCACACATAGCGTATTCAGACGTCCACTGTAAGGTCACACTACAGTATCCCACACTTCATCCATACAGCACACATAACATACCTGAGGGGTAGATGCCTCACATGTGGCTGTGCGACACTCTTCGACGCAATACACATTCATAGTAGGCAATGCCTCCTATTGTGCACCTTACAAACCCATGTAACAACTGGCTGTGAAATGGTGAATGTAGCCATGGTACTGCAGTTCCGGTACAGCATGGTATGTGCTGTTCTGGCACACATTAGTAGCCTTGAGTGACCACGTGATGCTGCATGATGATGGCTCATGGTAGTACACCCCATCCAGTGACAGTGACCACAGTACTACACATATCATGACCTGCTATGCACCTCACTGTTGTGTGTGTGCAAACATAGGCACCTATACATGGTATGCATAGCAATCACCATTTGTACAAAGTGACACGTATATGTTTTGTCATGCTATTGAGTGTATAGGTCACATGACACACACTGTGTCTGTGTAATGTGTAATGTTGCAGTTGTGTTGTACCATGCCATGTCACATCTGGCACTGGCATGTCCACATAATGTCCTACACTCACCATAACCACTGTACAATGGGCATGTTGAGCAACAGTCTTCCATCAGGTAGACATGCACCACCCATCCCGTGTGTATACATTGCATGCATGTGCTAATCCTGTGTCCACAATTATCTGCTGAACACACAGACACTCAAATCAGACATGGCTATCCATGTGACACACAGATATACATCCAGGCATGGTATGTATACCTGTGTGAGATGGTGCACAGAACATTGCAGGGCTTATAACACTTGCACAGCACTGTCATGTCCATGTACACAGTGCATTCCAGGGTGAGACCAATTAATGAACAACAACACACATGCATCAAACATGTATAGTGTTATTGGCAAGGGCTGTCAACACACGCACTGCATGCTGTTGGGGAACACACTTCCTGCATGCTGGCACGTGTGATATAACTGTTTGTCTTGTGATGCTGTGCCCCACCATCACCCGCTATTGAGTATGTTCTGGACTGCTGGTGGTGTGTGTGTGTGTGTGTGTGTGTGTGTGTGTGTGTGTGTGTGTGTGTGTGTGTGTGTGTGTGTGTGTGTGTGTGTGATGAGAGCATTTGTGGGCATGTGTGCATGTGTGCATGTGTGCCTGTGTGCATGTGTTCGTGTATGCATGTGTGCATGTGTGCATGTATGCATGTGTTCATGTGTGCATGTATTCGTGTGTACATGTGTGCATGTGTGCATGTGTTCATGTGTGCATGTGTTCATGTGTAAATGTGTGCATGTGTGCATGTGTTTGTGTGTACATGTGTGCATGTGTGCATGTGTGCATGTGTGCATGTGTACGTGTGTACGTGTGCATGTGTGCATGAGTTCATGTGTACATGTGTGCATGTGTGCATGTGTACATGTGTGCATGTGTGCATGTGTACGTGTGTGCATGTGTTTTAACATCCTGTACAGATGGTAAAGTGTGTTTCCTGTCTCCCACTCACAGGTCCTGAGGTATTGTTGGATAAGAGCAGCAGGGAACCTGACGTCACTGCCACAAATAGTGGACATGATGATACATGTGTTATGGCACAGGCAGGTTTGACAGGGTACGTTGTTGGTCTGCCAATCGACAGTACACAACTTTACACCGCATCTATGTGCACATACATACTGCCAATACATCCCTCAACACCAATGGCCTTAGCTGAGGAACAGCATACAGTAGGCATTGACCAGGATAGTGTGGTATCAATGGCACATGCAACCCCACACAGCAGCCATGCCCAGACACTTGGAATGGTACCACATAGGCATATGTCCAGGGGTTCTCGTGGGAGCACTGCTGGTTGTAATGCTCCTGGCAGACGTGCCCCCACAGGTCTCACAACCTCAGGTATGTTCCGGGCTGTAATGCAGTCACAGGCAGGTATGGAACGGTACACCAGGCAGGGACTTAGGGCGCAGAGGGCTCATAACAGCGCTATCAATGACAGTATCCATGACATTGCCAGTGCCATCTGTAATTACACCAAGGTCATTGTTATACGTTAGGGGTAGACACTAGATGCCATCCGCAATGTAATGCCCATGCACCGGGGCAGTGCAGGACAGCTGAGACATCGACGTGGATGTATGCCAGCAACATCATCAGCTGGTAGTCATTGCGGATGGCACACAAGTCCCAGCCACTCCCGTAGTGGCAGTAAAATACCTAGCAATGTTGGGGCTGGGCTGTTGATAGACCGTCCTAGATGACCACGTGCACATGGCTCTGGCCAGTCCCAGCAGGGACATGGGTCCAGTCAACATCCCTCTGCCTCTGACGATAGTACCCAGTCCGTCTTAGTACCTGATACTGTCCGTGTCACCCCTGTCAGGCACAGGTACTGTGTCCGTGGCCAGAGACAGTGATCTGTACAGCCTGGCAGGTACAGTCTGTGGCTGTCCCACAACCTCCTGCATTTGGCAGCCACAAGGGGGAACTGTGTGCATGCAGACACACACACATAATCCAAACACCTAGGGCTAACACATACACACACACATCACTTCAACACTGACCCATACTGTGCTGTTGTCCCTCACACACACACACACACACACACACACACACACACACACACACACACACACACACACACACACACACACACACATATACATGTCAATTGGATGGCTCAATGTCGAGCTCTGGCAAACCAATAACACACCCTATGCATATGATAAAACTGTGCCACCTCCTGTCATCTGTGACTGTGATGCAGGAACAGGCTAACATGGTGCTGATGCGCAGGGTGACCTAATAGCAGTGCAGCAATGTTAGCATGTTGTCAACAGTAAAGTGTAATGATATCCTTGTAGGTATATCTGAACAGGCATAATGCATTAAAGCTAAGAATATCAATGTAGTATTGTTTACACCAGGATTAATTCCAAACATGGATTGTCCACCCATGTGCCACTCGGCTGATGTGTGTGGTACTGGCAGCATGTGTTGGTGAGTGGACGTTACGTGTATGATGTGTGCAGTACAGATTTTCAGGTGTACATTTGGGAACATGGTGGATGTGCACTGTCTGCATGTATGTGCATGGTGGACACATGGGAAGGGTGACATGCCCTGTATTACACAGTGTTAACACTTCATATGTCCTATTGGTGGCCAGTATGCATTTTACTACACATATATTACAACTTGGATACACATGTGTGTATGACATGGTTTGACACTATGCTGTGGGTGGTAGCATTAATATCGGTCATTGGTTTGCATTCTGTTAGTGTACATAATCTCAACAGCCTGATTTTAACCAATTGTCAGATGATGTCTTGACAACTGACACACAGCTGTAGGGTACACAGTAGCATATGAATCCTTCCGGTACTATACTATACCAGTTACCAGTGGTATTGACTGCCACACATTCCCATGACCACTCCTGTAGGCATGTGGCCATCCTAGGTACTAGCAGACACCCTAGGGATATGTCCGTCCACATCTGGTAATGTATACAGTGGCCTACAATGCATTCTCCGGATTAGACACTTATCCTCCACAAGGGTAACATACAGACAGGTACCTGTTGACCAACCTATGCTGTGAAGCTATGAGCCAACTATATCATAGTCATCCACATTTACTACTCATAGTATCCTTGCAGTACTGCATTGGTAGTAGCCCACAACATGTAGCAGGGGTACCGATGTGTACATACAGCCACATTTGATGTCATCTGTCCTTTGATATTCACATTCCCAAAGGTATGCTGATGTCCGTCAGTGTATCACATAAGCAATAAGGGGTCTGCATGCATATCCACAGAGTTGTTGTACACCTATACTGAATGTCCATTATTGACAGACTGTGTTGCGTTTAAACATGTCTGTGATATGCCCCAGGCATGAACCCTCACCCACACTATCCTATACAAACTGTCATGTGTGTGTGTGACACAGATGACCTAGGGCACAGATCCTTACAGTGGCTGGCCTTGTCACATACATACATATGTGACCTGCAGTCTGTGAAGCAGCAGCTCAAACTGTCAATGGTAACAGATGTATTAGTGTAGAAGGCAGGCTTCACACCTGTGATGTGATTGAGGTCACATGTACATCTATGTCTTTGCCACACAGTTAACAATTGAGGTCACATGTACATATGTGTATTTGCCACACAGACACCTGACGTGTACAATGCACATACTGTTGTTTTCTGATATGTCATACAGTAGTAAAAGCAAAACCCACAACACATTGATCAACAGTGTCACACACTTAGCAATTGCAAGATTCAAACCCCTACCTAACTATGTTATGATACTAGAGAGATACACATTAACACGATGCGGTATATTTTTTACTGGGAGTTTTTATTTCCACTGCTGTATTTGTGGGATACTGACATCATCAGATTTGCCAAAGGAGAATTTACCTCTTTGAATGTGTTTTGCCAGGCTCCAAAAAGGCCACTCCTTTCAAATAAATCACCCACATACATACATCCCCACATACACATACCCTCAGTAATTGCAGGTTTCAAACCCCTACCTACCTATATTATGATACTGGAAAGATATGCATTAACACGACGCGCTATATGTTTTATTGGGAGCTTCCATTTCCACTGCTGTATTTGTGGGATACTGACATCATCAGATTTGCCAAAGGGGAATTTACCTCTTTGAATGTGTTTTGCCAGGCTCCAAAAAGGCCACTCTTCTCAAAGACATCACACACATACACCCCCACACACACTCAGCAATTGCAGAATTCAAACCCCTACTTAACAATGTTATGATACTAGAGAGATATGCATTAACACAACATGCTATATGCTTTACTGGGAATTTTCATTTCCACTGCTGTATTTGTTGGATACTGACATCATCAGATTTGCCAAAGGGGAATTTACCTCTTTGAATATGTTTTGCCAGGCTCCAAAAAGGCCACTCCTCTCAAAGACATCACACATATACATACACCCCCACACACTGAGCAATTGCAGGATTCAAACCTCTACCTAGCTACATTAGGATACCAGAGAGATCCACATTAACACAACGCTCTAGATGATTTACTGTGAGTTTTCCTTTCCACTGCTGTATTTGTGGGATACTGACATCATCAGATTTGCCAGAGGAGAATTTACCTCTTTGAATGTGATTTGCCAGGCTCCAAAAAGGCCACTCCTCTCAAAGACATCACACACATACATACATCCCCACAGACATTTAACAATTGCAGGATTCAAACCCCTACCTCATTATGCTATGATACTAGAGAGATACGCATTAACACAACACACTATATGCTTTATTGGAAGTTTTCATTTCCACTGCTGTATTTGTGGGATACTGACATCATCAGATTTGACAAAGGGGAATTTACCTGTTTGAATGTGTTTTACCAGGCTCCAAAAAGGCCACTCCTCTCAAAGAAATCATACACATACACACAATTTCAGGATTCAAACCCCTACCTACCCATGTTATGATACTAGTGAGATACGCATTTCACGACATGCTATATACTTCACAGAAAATTTTGATTTCCACTGCTGTATTTGTGGGATACTGACATCATCAGATTTCCCAAAGGGGAATTTACCTGTTTGAATGTGTTTTGCCAGACTCCAAAAAGGTCACTCCTCTTAAAGAAATCACACACATACATACCCACACACACATACACTCAGCAGTTGCAGGATTCTAACCCCTACCTAACTATGCTATGATACTAGAGTGATACGCATTAGACGGCACACTATATGCTTTATTGGGTGGTTTCTAGTCTCCTGCTATATTTGTAGGTTGCTGACAATCATCAGACTGGACATGGTAATGTGTGTGCACTTTGTTTAATGCAATCCCAGGAATGAACCATGTGGGTCAGCAGGTGTTACCAGCTTGTACAGGACTCCACAATTCATGGCTTGTGTGATCTATCTGTGGAAAAAATTGCCATTCCTTCATATGACAATACATATTTATGCACAGATTGTTGAATTTGTGGATACAACATGTGTCTGGTATGTTGAGTGAGGGCTATTCTGAGTCTGTGTGGGACGTGTGTAGCTCCTTTCAGTGATGTATGTCCTGGGTGGCTGCCTTGCAAACAGTCTAGCAGGTTTGGGAACCATGATCTGCCCATGAACATACCACAGTTGGTAGGGTTGTTTGTTTGTCGGCTTCCAATAGCTCTGTTTATGACTTCAATCATGATGGACTACATGGCCTTGCAGTTCAGACTTCAGAGGCTTATAGGACGTTAGTTCCCATGGTCTGGTGTGCACTAACACTTGTGGGGTGTGCCATATGTTGCTGTAACACATTTAACAGTTTCAGATCTGGTAGTGAGGGTGAGGCTCGACAGACTGTTCGGGTGCAGGGTCTGTTTGTTTTGTAGTTCACTTTTGTCACATATAGGAGAACAATGTAATCCAATTGATGCCATGTTTTTGGCTTTGGGAGGAGCTGTTTACCCATTCCACATGTGGTATCTCCTGGTATGATTATAGGGCCTATTGTCAGTGGGAGGTGGCTATGTATGTATGGGCCTGTCTGACAGGATGTCGGCATTGTAAGTCAGGTGCAGTTGGCCCTGACTCAGGACATATATGAGTGTACATTGCTATTTATGACATATCTGAAGGTGGTGTCATGGTTCTGTCTGGACTCATTCGCAGATGATCTTTCCAAAACACTGACAAACATGAGCACTACACCCCTGTTGTACTCTTTTATACACTTACCACCCTACTGATCCTTTGTGATCCGTTAACAGAGTATGTCATCATAATATCCTGGCATGTCCAAAGGTCGGTTTCATGTGTAATCTCCAGTCCAGCTGGTGAATATTGGACTTTTGATGCAATGTTACAACTGCCTCATGTACACAGACAACCCTCTCCTCCTCCCAACAAACTCAGATATATGTGAGAGATGCAACTATATAGACAAACAGGAGGCTGAGCTCTCTTGACCCATGACTGGCACAGTCTATCAGGTGGTGATGGTAACCACACACACCACAAATCCAGTCTCACATAGACCTATAGCGACAGCACAGACAATACATTACCACACATCGGAGGCTCTACATAAACTCTGCCTAAGCAGCAGAGACCTCCAAAGCAGACACACAACAAACCGCTACCCCACAACAATACCCACATATCACATAGTTCACAAAGTCAGTGTGCCACACAGCCACTGCCCTTAGGGCTAAGGAACACACCTAATACACTTGTCATAGGTGACACTTATTGTCAGATACACTGACGTCCCACTCACCAGGCTGAACAAGGAGTACGTGACTTTGAGCTGTTTGTCGGGTGCCAAGATCTGCCACATAACACATGCACTCAGGTCACTCCACATCAAGTACATATATGGCTCCATCTTTGTCCATGCTGGTGTGAATAACCTCAGACGTTCCTCCCTGGACTATATGACATGTGACATAGATGAGCTCTCTGATCATGTCGCCCAGGACAGTATGACCCTGACCTTGTGTAGCATCTTACCCTCACCAGGAATGATGTCACAGTATACAGACAAACTGATCACTTTTAACAGTTGGCTGACATATTGGTGTCATTCAAAGGGAATCCAGTGTCTGTCAGCCTGGGATGACATGCTCGACATGCCACATAGCTTTGCTATGGGCAGCTTGCACTTGTCACACCTAGACTTTTGAATACTGGCTAAGGCTCTTGCCACCCCCATAGTGGCTTTTTTAAGCAAGGCTCATGAGACAAACCCACCTCCATAGACGTTACATGGTAAAAGAAACTAAGGGTAATGCTGCTCAACACCTGCTGTCTAACCCTCAAATGCACACACTCAGGACTCTCCTCAGTATGGAGAATGTCGATATCTGTGCAGTAACAGACACCTGGTTCAGGCTCACGAAAGCACACCAGCACTACCTGGTTATACTTCATACCATGCTTTTCGGACACATGACTCAGACCGGCCAACATAAATAGGTGGTGTATACATATACATCACAGATACACACACCTCCAGGTTATTAGCACTGCATGAAGCATTGGAGACCATTTATGTGCAACTAACAGTAGGCAAACCTGCCTTTCAGTTTGTAGCCTGCTACAGACCACCCTCCCAAACCCAGGTACCCCACTCAGTATTCCTGGGAACACTGGAGGATATGTAGGTCTCACCAAACACCATTATATACTGGGTGACTGCAACTACCCAAACATTGACTGGGAATACTACACAAGCACCAACACCCTTGCACAACAGTTGCTAGAATATATAAACTCAAATGCTATGGCACACCTGGCCACCACACCTACAAGAGGGGAGAACATATTGGACCTGCTCATCACCAACATGGGGACTCTATGTTCCACACCAGAGATAAACCCCTCATTGGTAAGGTCAGACCATACATTTATCTCACTGGACATCCATATCCCGTCCTCACACCCATAGTAGGTAATCCCTGTGAAGAACTTCTCAAAAGCAGACGTCACACTTCTACAAACCAAGGTGGTATCCTACAAAGACCCTGGGACAGTGGTAAATACGGCTCAGGCTGCTGAATCCTTTACGAATGCATTCAATGGACACCTATTGGAATGCATGGATCGTGCTATCCCAAATAACAACACGACTCACTCCTCCAAAGGCAGGGGACCTGTCTGGTGGACCCTGGCCATTAATAAGCCATACAACAATAGGGGGAGGCTACTACATGATAGAGCACAATCCCAACATGGGAAGGCATCTCTGATCAGTACTAGCAGAAAGCTACGATCTCTCATGTATTCATCTAAGGCCCGCTGCTAATGGAAATCTGCACCAGACACTGAGGACAATGACAAGGCCTTCTTTAGTTATGTCGGGAACCTGGGTGGAAACTCCCAGATATGCTGTGAGTTACTGCATAATGACAAAACATACACTGAACCTACAGACATTGCTAACATCCTGGCAAACAGGTTCAGTGCAAAAGTCTCTCCCCCCATCCCCCCTACAGAGCAAATGTCCATCCCAACAGAGTGTAGCCTCCCTGACATCACAGAAGAACAGGTGTGTGCTGCCCTCTCCACAGCAGGCATCACAGCATCAATGGGACTGGACGGTGTCCTGGCCTGCATCTTACATGAGCTTCATGATGAACATAACCCTCACATTAGGTCACTGTTCATTATCAGAGTCACTACAGGATGTGTACCCAAGGAATGGAGTATAGCAACAGTGTTCCCGCTCCACAGGGGTGGTGTCACAGTGAACCATGGACAATATCGCCCTATAAGCCTAGCTAGCCTGGTCTGCAAAGCAATGGGGCGTACCATCATGGAACTCATACACATAGACACCGGGAACGTACAGACACTGGCTCCTACACATTTTGGCTTTGTTGCAGGCAAATCTTGCCTCTTGAACTTATTCAATTTCTTTAAACAGTTACCAGGTCCATAGGTGTAGAGAAGGTTGTCCACACAGCCTACCTGGGCCTTGCATACACCTTCATTACAATACCCCACTCGGGCATTTTACATAAGCTGACCAGCTTCGATATCAACACATATGTCACAAGATGGATTGCTAACTGGATCAGGGATAGCACCCACATGGTCAGTTTTGCAGTTGCCATGTCTGACTATACACCAGTTACACATGGCATCCCACAAGTCTCAGTCCTGGGACCTGTCTTGTTCAGTATATATTTCTCTGACGTACAGGCTAACACAGGAGGGATATGGCTGATCATGTTCACAGATGACTGCAAACTGGGTGCGATAATCAACTCTCCAGCTGGCACAAGCATCCTCAAAAAGGGTCTCACAGAGATGGATAACTGGTGCCAGAGCCATGGCCTACAGCTAAATGCCATTAGATGCATAGTCATCCCCTTTGGGAATAACAACGTGCCCACACATTACCATATTGGTGGTAATCCATTATGTACAGTAGGAGTTGTTATGGATTTGGGGACACAAGTACTTAGTACTCTCGCCTTTGACAATCACGTTGCCAAAGTGGTTAGACAGACCTTCTATATAGCCCACCTTATCACATAAGGTTTCATATCTAAATCAAGTGAGGTCATTGTGCCCCTATAGTCATCAGGCCCATGCTTGGATACAATGCCCCATTTGGGATGTACCTTACCTGACACCTGCAGCAACTGTAATGGCCACAGATTACCTCACCAAGTAGATCTAGGGACTCACACAGGTGGCCTGCACACTTCGGCTAACATAACTCCATCTCTATTCAGTCGCTTTCTGCCTACTTGGATGCGATCTGTGCCTGTTGTTTAAAGCCATGTCCATCCCAGATTTCATGAACATGATCCATCTCAGGATATCCAAATCCCTTAGAGCTTCATGGTCCAGGGACGTAAAGCTCAGCACAGATGTTAATAGGACATGCTGGAGGGACAGATTCCTATCCCAGAGGCTCCACTCATTCTGGAATGAGATCCCAGTCCCGCATACGCAAAGCCCACCTCTGACCACCTACAGGAGACATCTTGACAAGTGGATGGGTGATCGTATGTTTACCCCTGGGATATCTTCTGTGTCCCTGCTAGACAGAGTCACATTAGAGTAAACATAAATGGGCTATCTTGTGTGACTACTATTCACAGGCACAGTCTAGTAATCTAACAGGGTTGTGATAGCCAAACACACTCTGGCTAGGCTTGAACATGCCCTAGGGCAGATAGCCTAGTATCAACCTCTGAACCTATGATAATGTTTGGGATGCACATTGTTTATTGATGATACTGATTGCAGGTTTTGTTTCTTCTTTGCTTTCCCACTTTCTGTGAACAGCCTAAGTATCTGCAGAACATATTTGATTATGACAGGTTTCCACTATATTATATATGTGTCTGTTGTCATTTAACTGTGTGCACAAGGCGGATTGGTGGATAGTGTGAGGTTCCTGGGTTAACACATGCAACTGCTGGATATGTGTGGCCCACTGCTGTACTCAGTCATGGCCTAAGTGTGTGAGCATGCCCAGTTCGGCCTTTCAGTGTTTTGTTGCCTGACATTTGCCTCATTTATTCAAGTGTGTGCGCATGCCCAGTGTGACCTTTCGGTACGTTGCTGTCTGAGGTCCACTACATTTGTAGATGTGTGTGAACATGACCAATATTAACATTTATACTATATGTGTGTTGAAAATCAGGTTCTATTCTTACTGCAGGGCTCACCTTTGTGTCATAACTCGATGGGGATTATGCTATGCCTGCAGGGTTTCCATGAGATACTTTGCATAGACCTATCAACATTTCTTCATACAGGCTGACCACTGAAATATTGTCATGGTTTTGTGGTTCAGTACTATGACTATAGTGCACAGTATCCTGGGTTCGAGGCCTGTCACTGCTTTATATTTTCATACTGAGCAGACCAGACTGCTTAAGGGCCAGTGGGCAAATATGGGCATGTTGGCTTTTGTTCGGCCATGCCCAACTTAGACCAAGCTTGTCCAACATTGCTCAACGTTAATCAGCATTGCTGAACGTTGGCCAATATTGCTCAACATTGACCACAGTTGTGCTAGTTAGTGTGTGCAATTTTGTTTACCTATACTGATTGCTGGTGAAAGCTGTTTAGCACTGCTTTATATTGCTTAACAGATGGCAATCATGCCTCAGGTGGTGCTGCAGGGCTGCCTATGTCGGATGCACATACTACCCTCCTTATACATGTTTGAGAATAGGTAGTGTCAGGTTAGGCATCCCTTTTACTATATGTGCATGTCGGAGACAGGTATAATTTCCAGGGTTCCTACTGGGCCAGTGTATGTGCTATGCATTGCCTCTTTGCCAAGGCCAAAGCATACTGGGCACACCTCCTTCTGCCTACGGTGGCAGGCTCAGGTTCTTCCTCCTCCGAGTCACGCTCTGCCTGTGATGGCCTTGGCAATGGTGGGGGGCTGTTTGGCCCAGGCCTATGCTGGTCCTGCTGCAGCTGTTTTCACAGGATCATATTATGTAGCACAGCACATACCATGACAATTTGGGTACATGTAGTTGGTGAGTACTGCAAGGCTCTACCAGATGTGTCCAGGCACCTGAACCATGACTTGAGCAGCCCAAACACACACTTGATTACATTTCGTGTTTGTGCGTGTGCCTCATTATGGCATTCCTGTTCAGGTGTGTGTGCGTTTCTGATGGGTGTCATCAGCCACGGCTCCAGTGCATAGCTAGCATCTCCCACTAGGTGACCTTGAGGGATGTCCCCATTGACAAATGTCTGGTACAGCTGTGTCAGATGCCAAATATGGGAATCATGGTAGCTTCCAGGGCAGCCAGCACACACATTCAGTATTATGCCCTGGGCATCACACACAACCTGGCAGTTGATGGAGGAGAAGCCCTTGCGATTAAAGTAGACCCTATCCCGCTCACCGGCTGGTGCTTTGATGCATATGTGCGTGCAGTCGATTGCACCCACTACCTCAGGGTATTCCGCTATTTGCTGGAAGTGACACATATTGCTGGGCAGTACCTCACGGGAATTGGGGAAATATACATGTTCACCGACATGTGCTGACATGGCATCCAGGAACTGGTGCAGTACCCTGGATGCTGATGCCTGTGATATCCCCATCATATCACCAGTTGTTCTCTGGAAGGTACCTGTTGCTAATATTCTTAGGCCAACACATACCTTGGTTTCCACTGGGATGGGTTCCCCTCTGTTGGTTCTGTGTGTGAGGCATGGCCTGCACAGCTCAACAATTTGCTGCATGAGGTCTCTGTCCATTCTATAGAGTTCCACTATCTCCAGCTCATGTAGCCCCTGATAGGTTACCCTTGGCCTGTACACTCTTCTCCGTCTCTTCACTGTGGGTTGTCCAGCAGCATTTGCATTGTCACCACTCTCAGCATGTTGCATATGTTGCCTTATAACAGCAATGGCAGCCCCTAACATTTCTTTGTCTCAGTAAAGCTTTTTCAGTTTTCACTTCTATTAGCTTACTGCAGTGTTGCAGTGTCTCTGAGAGATACATAGTGGAATGTTGTTTGCAGAGCTTTAAGTGCTGGGCTGGGCTGGGCTAGTGTACTGCCTGTGTAATTGCCTGCATCTGATTGTTTTCACCTGCTAGCTCTGCTAGTACTCCCTGTTGTGCTTCCTTTTCCCTTTCTGTTTCCTCAGGGGGGCAGCGCCGTTCTCACAAGAGCAAACATGCGCACACCAGCTCACACACGCGCACACATGCTTACATGGATTAAAACTTGCTTATTCTTGCTAGAACGCACGCACACAGGTGCAAACGCACTTACATAACTTTAAACAACCTTACACATGTTTACTCCGGCTTAAACCAACGCACACAGGTGCACACGCGTGCACACAGTCTTACTCGGTTCTACACATGCACACATACATGTTGCAGGCACTTCTACAAGAAACTTTGGTGCTATCCACGACATACACCTTCAATTTTTTGCCTTTGGCTAGGATACCTGTTGACACACCTCTTCCAGTGATGGGTAACTGTCAGCAAACACATGCCACTCTGCTCCAATGAGCTTCACTTCTTTCATACATACCCCCCTCGTGATGTCACCTATCTTCTACTCTGATACTCCCCTTATCCTACTCCTACACTCCACTGACTGTGCTCATTCACTATGTAAACTTGGTATTCACTATCCTTACCCTCATTTGCATAGGATTGCCTACTAATGCTTGGTTACATGTCTTGGACTGAGCTTCCCCCTTTAGCAACCTCTACTCGGTAGCCATGTTGTCTTCGGACTGCCATTCCCTTGAATTATAATTTATGAATTACTATATAATCCACATTTGTGGAATTTAATTCTTGTTTTTCTGGTTTTTAGAGTGCACCGCATTTGCGCAGCGCTGCGCTACGCTTAAACATCGGCGATCGGGATAAAAAAATAATTTTATTTTTATTTTGCATCGGTGAACATTGCCAATGGCCGTATTTTTGGCCATTGGCATGCTTCCTCGACTGGATGCATCCTTTTTTTGGAGCTGTCACAGTTTCGTTTTGCTATTTGCAGAACCATACTCAGTTGTCAACTGAGTACATTTCTGAAAATAACACTTCTCTTACTCGGACAGGCTTGGGTTTCCTGGATCACAAATTTACCTCATTTGCATAGCTTTCAGCAGCAAATGAGGTGATTTGTATATCCTAGCCCTGTCCATTTAAGACTCATTTTAGGTGCTCCGTTGCACGCCCCTACCGGCTGTTCCTGGATTGCTCGGCAGACATGATGGCTGCATGGAGTCTAACTCTACTCTTAGACTCCATGCAAGCTTTTGTGAATCCGACCCAATGTTTTTCAGGCTAGAACCTAATAAAAAAGATCAGTTCACTTATCAATCTGTCTATTCATCTTTGGTTGACCCAGTTAGGCCTACTAGGCAAGTAACCTCTTCTCAGTGGAGACCTGAGGTAGTATTAATACTGCTAGTGGAAATTTTACCAACTTCTATTCCTCTTTTTTGGTCTGAGCTACTAGGTGAGGGGGAAAGGGCTACTACTGTGCTCAGACACCTCCAACATTGAAGAGGACAGCAGCCATAGAACAGTGAATTTTGGAGGGCCTGTGGGGCTGAATACAAAGATGGCAGAGGCAATTGTTGTGACCAGTACAGAGGCTACAGGCCTTGAAACATAGTTCTTCATGGATTTATCCAGGAGGAAAAGTAGAAGGATGGAGATGAGGCTTATTGGAATATGATGGTAGGATGTCTGCTAGAGAAGCAGAAACTTACTGAAAATGCTGTAGGAAGTTGGGAGAGAAAGAAGCAAATGTTGGTACTGATGCTATAAATCTGGGTGCAGATTCAGCTAGTGGAGAAGCTACTTTTAAGAACATGGACATGTGACAGGGTAAAGTGAGAAGAACTAACAGATATGCTGAAAGGAAAACTATAAAGACTTATAGGTTCGTAGGTGTGCGTACTAGGCCATTGACCACTAGGACCTTTATAAACCTAGCTGTGCAACCCAAATGTGAAACGAAAAATCTTCTGCACAACTGGAAAGCATATGAATTCTTTAAATATCCAAAAACTTTACAAATGAGTGCTTTTGTCTGCTCAGGGCAGACTTCATCAGATGAAAAACCACTGGTGCATCGGATATTTATATTAAAATCAACAAAATCAATCATTCAATTAACTACAGTCAATTAAAAACCTTAAAGTTGTATCTTCTCTCATTTCCTTCAAATGTTATACCTCACTGAAAAAAAAAGAAAAAAAAGGCAAGACAAAATGAAATTTTATGTAACCTTTTAACCAAGATTAAATTTAAAACAGAATTTCTTGTAAAAGTAAAGTAAATTAAATAAAATAAATTAAAATAATATTTAAATTTCCAACAGCAATATTCATATTTTTAATTAATTGTGAATGTTGTTTTTCCCTATCTAAACAATTATATACTTGTAAAAGTATATTTTACCTGGGTTAATATAGTGTTTAGTGTGATGTTGTGTTATGATGTAATGGTGCAGTGATACAAACCAAACTAGTACCTGACCCTAATAAAAGGTATTTCTTTCAAGTTTATGTGATCGAAATGTAAATATAAATGTTAATTTAATAAGAAAGGCCTCAGACAGCTTCCGCTCTGCCCACCAGGATAGCCTTTATGTTTATATATTCATTGAGGCCAGGTCCAAAATTGGACCTTAGTCTCAATTGCCATCTTATTTCCTTTTGTAACAAGAGGTTCTTAACATCACCTCCCCTACTATTTCTATTGACCAGATCAAGAAAGCCAAATTTAAAATCTGGGGTAAAATTGCAGACCATGGTGTGTTTGTAAAGGGCACTGGTTTCTTTCTTGATTCTGATGTCATTCTTGTGCTCATAAATTCTATCCTTTAGTGCCCTCTCCATTTTGCCCACATAATATGAAGAACAATGAGTACAAGTGGCCAAATAAACCAACATCCTTGTCTGACAATTACCCCTACAAAATCTGACCCGGCTGCCCAGACTATTGTTCAAAATGATGTTATCAGCTTGGTTTATGTGTGAACACTGCCTACATCTACCACAAGGGTGTGTTCCCCTGTTGTTTCTCCGTAGTGCTACCCCACTTTCCAAAAATTTCTTAAAATTCATACCTGCCTTGTGTACGAATAATGGTTTGTTCCCAGCCACTTCATAGATATCACTATTGGTTTTTAAAATTGACCAATTGTTCTGCATTATTCTGATGAATTGTTCAGAAAAATTGTTGTGTTGAATTATACAAGCCCCTAAAAAATCCCTAGTTTCTTCAGTAGCTTTTCCTTTGGTTGTCAAGGGCTGACCCAATAACGGCTTGTATTTGTTACCCCACCCTGTATACACTTCATTCAAAATCTCCCCTAACATTTCCTTCGGGTATCCCCTTTCAATGAATTTTTCTCCCAAGAAAATAAATTTGTTCAGTAAATCGTCAAATTCTGATGTCATCCTAGCTACCCTCACTGCCTGCCCTTTGACAATACCTCTTTTTTGATGGTAAGGGTGCTGACTATCATAGTGTAGGTAGCTGTTACACCATGTTTTTTTCCGGAAAATCTGTGATTTGAAACCATCCTCTGTTTTACTAAGTCTGATATCCAAATAACTAATGCTTTTACTTTCCACCTGATGTGTAAAGGATAAAATAGTAGTGGAATTATTGATATGTTCTATAAAACTCTCTAATTTTTCCACTGTACCTTCCCAGATAACAAAGATGTCATCCAAAAACCTTAGATAAGTTTTTATATATCCTACAAATTGGCTTTGAAATATGTACATATTTTCCCATTCTAACAGGACAAGGTTTGCATAAATGGGGGCACAAGCCGCCCCCATAGCAACCCCACTCACCTGTTTGTAATGTTCACCCTCGAAGATGATGTAGTTGTTGTCCAATACTACTTCCATCAATTCAAGGATCAACAATTTTTTGTCCGTGGGTAGGTCCAAATGTTTATTAATACTTTCCTCAAAATACTCAAAGCCTTCCTTTCTGGGAATGCAGGAAAAAAGGTCCTTTACATCAATTGTTATAAATTTACTTGTTTCAGACCATAAATTGTTGTTAATTTTTCCTAAAAAATCCCATGAGTCTTTCACTAAATGCTTTTGGTTGACAACAATGTTTTTGACCATGTGGTCTATAAAGGCCACCAAAGGATGTGTTTTAGATTTCCTTGCTGAAACGATAGGTCTAAAGGGAGGTTTTATTATAGATTTGTGTATTTTCGGTATACCAAAAAACACAGGAATAGTGGGATGTGTTTGTCTCAAAAAATGGTAAATCTGATTGTCTATTCTATTTTCAATGAGATATTCTTCCAATAAGGAATCTATCCTCCTATATGCTATCTGAATCTCATTGTAGGAAACTGTACTATAGGTGTTCTCGTCTGCCAGTATGATAGTTAAGGCATTGTTGTAATCTTCCCTATTGTACATGACAAGCCCCCCACCCTTGTCAGGTTCCATAAATCTAATGCTTTCTTCCTTTCTTAAGTTATCTAATAATAACTCCTCTTCCCTTTTCAAGTTGTGTTGTGTCAAACCTTTCCCCTTGTTACCATACTTTTCATAAATCTCAGCTGTAACTATATTTTCAAAAATATTTATGACAGGGTGAAGTGGGGGATTGAATGTACTACTTCTTGTCATCCCTTTTCTGGTATCCACCAATTTGTTGTTGAAGTCGTTCTTGTGAATCAATCTCAAATTCAATTTCCTGAGGTACAACTTGAGTTCTATCAAAATGTCTGCAAGGTCCCCTTGTCGAGATCTAACAAACTTAAACCCCTTGGAAAATAATTCAAAATGTTTTTTATCTAATTCAAAGTCAGTATAATTATAAATCTTGTAACCCCTGTACTCAAATACAATGCCATTGACCTCAACATTTATGCTGTCTATCTGCCCCTTCTCCCCTTGTTTTTCCAACCAAAGTTGTTCCCAGGGAAATTCTGTGGGGGTCCGGGATCTGAGGGTAATCTGGCCCTGCTGGCCAATCGTTCGGATCTCCTGGGACCTAAAAAAGAGTCATTAGGTTCACTAAATGAATCCAGTTCGTCTAAAGCCCTGTTATAATTTTCTCTCCTCACCCTGCCCTCTCTCTGCTCCTTCCTTTCTGATTGTAAAAATCTATCCGTATTTGTTGCCATGAAAGGGTCCTGGGTGGTATGGGGGGCTCTACCAACCCTATCAGAATCCTTGTTGGCCGTGTGAAAAGGTCTAGGGTAACTCTTTCCCTTTTTATATTGTTCCTTGTCCCTGAAGAATTAATTTGTTTTCTCTCAAACACTTTACCAATTTTAATGTCAATTCTCTTCAAAACTCTGTCGTACAAACTTTGGTACTGTTCAAACAACAAATCCTCAATAACATCCCTGTGGAGGTTGTTCAATTCACTTAACAAGGTGTTTAACTGTACCTCATTGTATTTAATTAACTTTAAAACTAGAGCAAACCCACAGTCATCAAAAAAACAACAAAAATCCTTTAAAACATTTTCAGAATATGTGATACCAAACGAATATTTAAAAATTCATAGTCCCTGAGGGACTATTTTACTAGTGAGACATTGATGTAAGTAATTATTCTCTATTTGTAAATTTTTATATTTAAACAACAGTTTTTCAAATACATGTATCATGTCCTTCGAAGCACCAATATTTTCTTCCTGATCGTTACTTCCTTTGTCATGCACAACTTCATTATTAGTATGAAGTGAATTGTCAAATATAAAATTCTTGTCCATAATGTCCTTGAAACAAATGGGACGTGAAACGTCTTCACCACCGTCCACTTGTTGTAGATCAAGCACAGTAACTTTCTTTTGCGTTTTAGCCAAAGTATTAAAAACAGTACCTGAAAAAGTAGAAGAAGGTTTAGTTTGCTTTGTAGAATCCCCAGATTCAGTAAGGGTAACAGTCTCGCCTCCGTTGGGAGGTGCTGGAGCGCCTTGGTTCGCTTTTTTGTTCCAAACCTGGTCTATGCCTGTGTTCATCCTGTTTCCACCATGAATCTCGAACACCAAGCGTGGAGATGACATCACTGGGTGCGTTGGACCATTGGAAAACTGCTGACGACCGGCAATAGCTCCCTCTATAGACTCCCCTTGGCTGAACAGTTCAATTAATCTGGTTAGGTCTCCATGAAGAGAATAAATATCTTCCCTTAATTTGGAAACCTCTTGCAGGGTTTGAATCAAAGTAACGCTGTTCTCCAAAACGTTGTCCATACCTATTATGGTAGAATCGTTGAAGGATCCCTCCATGACAAAACACCAGTGACTCGAACCAGAAATTTAAATCTGAAGTCCCAACAGTATTCTTTCCAGCTGGTAACAGAACAAAAATCAAACTGTACTCCAAAGAATAAATGTAACACCATATGAAACGAAAAATCTTCTGCACAACTGGAAAGCATATGAATTCTTTTAATATCCAAAAACTTTACAAATGAGCGCTTTCGTCTGCTCAGGGCAGACTTCATCAGATGAAAAACCACTGGTGCATCGGATGTGACCCGTAAAGAATAATGGAAGAAGAGGGAATCAAAGGACTGCAAAAGAACACTGGAGGACTGAATGTGCAGAGAAATTACTAGTGCTAAGAATCAGAACAGAAACAACGAAGCAATTAACAATATATTGCTATTAGATTTTGATTTATAAGACATAACAATATTAATTCACTCAGATAAAGAAGAGTTTTCTGAAGTGACATTTGAAATGTACTTGTTAGCAGAATGCTGTATGAATGAAGCAGAGAAAAAAACATGTTGTCAATATAGAAAGACTTTCTGTTTCAGAAGTTAAATTAACATTTATGAGTCTGACCTTGTGCAATTCAGAACAGAGGAAGAAACTAAAAAATGTTTTTTTTTTTGGATTGCAAAAGAATGAAATTTTAGGAGATACTTTAAAAAAGAATAGCATTGGGTAAGATTTAGAAATATAAATATGGTGATTGTATAACCTGGATACTATGAGAAAAGATGTGAATGTGAAACTGAAAAATGGGACTAAATATTGCCTGTGGCAATAGATGCATTGTGGAAAGGAAGATGAGATAGATTATTGTATGACAAAAAAGCTGTGGATAGAGGGAAAGGTAAAAATGTAAAAGAAATAAGGGTATATCGGTAATGTAATAATGGGATTTGGACATTAAAATTGTAAATATTATTTATGTGAACATGAAAGTATAAATGTTGTGAATATGACAGTGCAGATAATGTAAGCATTCGTATAGTACTAGATGTATAAGTGTCATGGTACATTTCAGATCCACCTGAGCTTCCACCAATTCAAGCACAAGGGACCTCTGTTTACTGTCTCATCCAAAGGATAGAATACTCAGGAGTGCAGTACCTGCTAATGCTGCACTGCAATGTCAGAACTTTAACAATTAATAACATTTTTCTTAAAAAAAAATAACTTTTTTCATAGATTCATAGGAGGTTACTAGGCTAATGGCCCTAGGGCTTTTACAAGCGTAGCCATGTTATACCAGTGTTCCCTAACTGACATTTCTTAAATGATCATTATTCGCAGAGCAAGTCTGTGATCAGCACTGACTGGACCTGTCCATGAGAGACATAGGTACCACCCCTGTTTTGAATTTCCAGTCTCCTATACAATTGTCTAGGTTGCCCTTGAATAGCGTCATTGAGAACCTCTGCGCTCTGTCAGTTAATCCAATCAGCTGGAGTAGGAATAGAATTCCCAGTCTTGCAACATTCCAGCACCAATGGTAAGTGAGAGTAGAGCCACCAATGCTACAGATGTACTTAAATTCATAAATTCATTCTATTTCAGCTCTCACTTCATGAAAATGCATGAGTGTCATCCCGTATCAGTGTACTGCACATCCACAATCTGGTACAAGCACAATTCACTCAAGAATAGTCAAGCAATACTGCACAAATAAATGCATAGACTTGTAGGCTGACCTATACATGACAGACACATCAGAGGCTATCCCTATGTGACGGACTAAAAATCTTCACAAAGGATTGTAAACGTTTACTGAATGATATACTTAGGGGAAAGATACAACATGCCCATTGTGATGTGGGAGGAAAACAGCATAACAGTGAGTTTGTAAAAAGATCCACCCTCTGCACAGGACAAGTTCATGTATATGTGGCTGGCAGGATGAGAACAACAGTAAGCAGAGCCCACAGTGTAGAATGTACATAAATAGCACAATAAAATCAGCACCAGTTAGAATATTCTGAAAAGCTAATATAGATCTGTTGGCAATAAAAGCTGTACTGCATGATCTCATGACAGAGCTGCAGATCACATAGCACAGTATACGCCACACAGCAGTCAAGGCCTACAGGATATATAAACAGAAAGAAATATAGCTTCCAGATATTGATGTTCATTAAATGCACACACAACAGCAAAATGCACGTCATTATGTGTCATAAGGATGTATGTGGACTTCCATAGTAAGGAAACATCAGATTAATGTGAATAACCCAGTAAAGAATGGACTTAGTGCACAATGCCATCACTATTGGTTGTCTTACTGATAACAGAGATCCATTAGCAGTCAATGCATTGTATATAATATTCCAGGATAAATTAATATATTGTCCTGGGATATAAAAGCTGTCATATGTGATGTTCACAAATGGTCATCGACAACCAAAAATGATGAACACAGACCACACTGTGGTAGAGTAGTAAAAGGTACTAAAGTGGGAATGTCACAACAGTGTACAATATTGCAACACATTGTGAGCAAAAGCAGATATATGTATAGCCTATATAATGTGAAATGGGTAAAGCAATAAAATACTTTGCAACTCCAATTCCAGAGGGAAACATAGAAAACAAGAACAATATCAAGAGACAGTATGAATCCAGCAGGTACATAAACACACACGTATAGTACTGAGAAGGTGCCAAGACAGGGGCTATATGATCAGGGATGTTTTTTGGAGAACAGACCATTTTTTTAGTAACAATTGTCCAAAGCAGCAGAAAAACACATAGCAATCACCAGTGACAAGTGTGCATGGCTAATAAATATAAAAGCTTGCCCGGATTTCTTATGTTATTTCAGCTGCAAACATTATAGTCTCAGTTACTTATAATTGGAGGAGGACTCCTTCAGATCGTTGTACTATCTTCTATGCATTACTTCAATGACACTTCATCAGCAGTTAAAGACAATTGCTGGAAAGGACAGACTATTTTTTGTATCTCTTCAATGCTCTACATCATATGAAGCATACATAGTGATATCGAGGCCCTTATAAGCCTACCCAAGAATTTTGCCCATGTTCCCTTATAGTCAGCACCTGTTTCCGCTGTCCAGCAGGGGCACAGGTGGGATCCCAGGGGTGTATTTTCTGTTTCCCATCCAGTCGTCCAGTTGTCCTTTGATGGATTTTTGCTTTTTTGCTTCAGTGGGTATATGGATCCAGGTGACTGGTCCCAAACTGAAAAAAATACTTTTTTTTTTTCCTAGTGTAGTTTTGAATCTTGGCCTACAAGGGTGAGAAAGTTATCCTGTGAACTTCTTAGCTGGTAGGAGGTATTTAAAACAGGAAGTATTGTTTTTCAGTGGTGGGCAGCCATGTTTCAGGATTTTAAAGATTGATGTATTTTGTTTACACATTTAAAGACAGAGCAAGAGAAGCATAAAATTAGATTAAAATAATGATGTATAGAGATGATAGGGAATTATAAAACAGCAATACAGAAAGATCATACTAGTTATGCAAAAAGAGAGAAGGAGATTTAAGGGTTAACCAGGGTGAAGTTGAGCTATATGTTGTTAATATACGGGTATTTGGTAAAGGGAAAAAAGAGGAAGTTATACTGTTTTTTTTTTTTTTTTTTTTTTGCATAAAAGGGTGAATAGAAAAAAAAACGAAATAAGGGATGTTACGAATAGTGAAGCAAATAGCATAAGAAATCAAAAAGGAGTAATTTGTAGTGTAGTTGAATATATATGCTAAGAAAAATAAGAAACTAGACATAATGTGACATGTTAAAAGAGAAAATCAAAAGACAGATATTAGACAGAAACGGGAACTGATGGATGAACTGATTACAGTGATAATACAGGGTGTACCTGGGAAAGGATTAGTGTATCTTTTTTAAAAGTATGCAAAGGGAAAGCAGAGAAGAATTTTAGGGGGAATTAAAGAAATGGCTGACTGAAAGTTTAAAAGCTGAGTTAATTTGTAGAGGAATATATGGAAGAAAAGGAAAAAAGAAAACATTTTTTGAACATTTGTTACCTAATAGCCACACATAATATGGATAATAAAATAATAATAAATATGTTACAAAATAGATGTGGAGTATGTAATGTCTATGTTTTGCAAGAGGATGTGCATAGATCAAAGTTAAAGAAGTAAAAGAAGTGTTCATCCTTTTTAAGGAAGCAGTTTGTACTACAGAGCAGGTAGAACTTGAATCCAGGGTTGTAGCACTTGATTTAATGAAAGCTTTTGAAAATGTACATAACTAAGTACAGCAAACTTTTAATACATGTGTGATTGGGAGGAAGGCATTTACATTTTTTGCAAGAAGAGCATAGAAGAGCATTGATAAAACTATTAGTAAATGCAGAAATTAGAGAGAAGGTGTGGGTGTCAAATGGCATGTTGCAAAGCTGCCCTCTGATTTGAGTTTTGTTTGCTATAATAGTGCAGTAGTAATACTAAGCCATGCAGATGATTTAATTATCTTAGTTAATAATACATTATGGGTAAAATAGGTGGTCATGACAGTAGTATAAATTATGAGGTACTTAGGATTAGTAATGAGTGAAGAAAATGTGTGTGTGTGTGTGTGTGTATATATATATATATATATATATATATATATATATAAATAACTACATATATATATATATATATATATATATATAAAACTACATATATATATATATATATAACTACATATATATATATATATATATATATATATATATATATATATATATATATACACACACACACACACACACACACACACACACACACACACACACACACACACACACACACACACACACACTATATATATATATATATATATATATATATATATATTTTTTTTTTTATTTTTTTTTTTTTTTAGAGTATTACCTGTCAGTTTATTGAATGTCCTACCCAGTGAAGATTTTGAAAGTTTATATTATCTAAGCAGAAAAGGATTAGGTGATTGTCAACATAAAGTATGATGTTTATCAGATAAATATTAGCTAGAAGAGAATGAATGAAGAGTGACAAGCAATAGGAGCAATTACTGACCCTTGAGAATAATAGAGGTAAATAAATCAGTGGAAGAGAAAATATACCAAACTCAGCGTGGGGCTTTCTATATTTAAGACAGCCTGCTTGAAATCCTAGGGAGAAGCCAAGGTTGCTAAGGTGCTTAAAAAGTAGATGGTTGCAGCCCACAGAGTCAAATGCTTTCCTAAGATCCACAAAGAGTTATTTTGAAGAGTCCATTGCCAATAGTATTCTGCCATGCTTCAGTAACTATAAGGAACAGCTATAAAGTAGCTAAAATTATTAACATCAGGAAAAAATGCATGTTTTCTTCGGGACAAAATATACCTGTTGTGGAGAAATTGTATTGTTTGACTCTAAAGCAGTTTATTATTTTAACTGAGGGAGGAATGATTAAAACTCACAACATATGTTTGTTTTGTTTAAAATATTGGGGAGCAAAATAATAGTAACAGATTTCCATTCTAAAGGGATAATGCAGTTAGACAAAGACAGGGTAGAAAATGTAGACAAGAATATGCAGTTGTGATATGTGGTTGGCTGCTTTTTAAATGAATACTGAGTAGAGTTTGAGTGGAGGTGAAAGTGATTTGTTAGGAAGCTTTGTCAGCAATCTATACACTGCATCACTGCCAAGTGATATGAAAGTGAATGGAAGCAGCAATGAAGCAGAAATTGGAGATTCAGGAGGGAAGAATGTGCTGCTAGATTAGAAAGAATGGTTGCAAAAAAGTGTATTTTGCTAATTTCTGTATTTTGATTTAACTGATTTAGTTGCTGTTTATTATCCATCTCAGCATGCAGTCACAATATATGTCTTAGTAAAATTTTCCCTATTTATCTTTAAGCATGGTGGTGGGAGAGGGGGACAGAGATATTTCTCTGGTGATAATTAGCACTGTGAAGAGCATGAATGACCTTGAATTCATGCAATGGACAAACATTTTCTAGTAGATAAAATGCGAGTTACACAAGTACTCACTTCAATGGAAACTAGAAATTGCACACAGCATATACTAAACACCCTTACCGTGTGTTCTTTTCTGAAAGAAAATTGAGACAGCATAGGATTATCATCACAGCTGCTGCTTTTCCCACCAGCACAATTGTGAAGTTGCAGCCAGTTGATGTTTTATTACAGTGCATTGATCTGTCCTATTTTCAGTTCTATGCATTACTCTATTTACCAACTGTTAAAGCTTGTCTTACTTGTTTGTCTCAGGTCATTCCCGAAATGAGTCTTTGTACCAGTGTGCTTACCAGTGCAAGAAGTGTAAAATAAATCAATGTCAATAAATAAATAACAGGAGAGTTTGTTGTAAATGTAGCATGACAAAATAAGGGGGTTGCATTCCCCCCATGCAGATTACTTTGCAGCAGGATCTACAATGTAAATTGTACCTGAAGTATCTCATGCATGCAGACCATCAACTGGCAACAAAACACTATTTAACACCTGCCTTTGAGTTGCTGAAGGAGGATCAAATATAAAGAAATGGAATGAAATTGCAAACCATTAAAAAGGTTCAAAGACCATGCAGAAGTTTAAAGGAACACATTTTGTGGTAACTGTGGTCTTTAACAAGTTGCACACTTGCACTATTCATATCTGGAAGTGTGACATCAAAACTTAGAGTAGGATTTGGCTTTGCTTTGCTGAACCCTTAAATAATCAACTAGCAGTCAACAAAGTAGAGGCAGTAATTGTATGAGTGTCAGTGGCCATCGTAGCAAACTTAGACAGATTGCCAGCCACTGAAGGAACTTATAGGTCATTCCAATTTCCAATCAATATTAATTACTCAAGTATTTATACATTAGTATTTCCTATAGAAATAAAGCCCTTACTACACCTCAGACCTGCGTTCAATTAGCAGCACTGGTGCTTGAGGACCAGGCAAGGGAGGATTGGAATGTGTAGCTGATGTCAGCATATGGATCTGAACTTCTCTGTACTGCATGAGTGTTGAGCCACTGAGCCACATAGCTGCTCATATGTGGAGGCATGCATGCACCTCCTGAGGCTAGCAATCACAGAGTTGCCAAGACTGCTGTGAGAGAATGGGAGTTAAGGCACACTCCCCAGAAAGCAGTATAATTCTACATCAGCATCTTTGATCTCCTCATGGGACCCAGACTGAGGTAGATTCATCAGTAGAGCTAGGGGCATATGATGGTGAGCTAGAGGGTAGTAAAATAAACTATATTTATATTTTACTTGGTAAAAGCCACTATATTGTGCAAAATTAATTAGACTGTATACATCCTATACATCCTAATAATAAAGAGATGCGATTTTCAAATTCAAGGCATAAAACTGCAGAGAAACAGACTCATGATATGCCATAGGTCATTGTACAAAATAATAAAAGTTAAAGCTCTTAAGACAGAACTGCATTCTGGCAATGAACAAGCATATATTTGTATTTATTACTGTACACATTTTCCATAATTAAAGGCTTCTAAGATCCATAAATTAGAAAGAAAATGATTTGTAGATAAACAAGTTTACTAGGTATGTCAGTTTTTATTTCATTTTGTTACTAAGTAACAGTTGTAAGCTTGGATGCCTATTCTAGGAGGAACACAGAAAACTACAGATACATAATTTGATAAGCCAAGAGACACTGAGGGGTTATTAAAAGTAAGTATCAGTAAGTATCACAGTACACTAAAAAGAATAGCTCAGTGAGCAGTGACACTCTTCAGTGTTGTCTTGCTAGTGGGGAAAAGCATGGAATGCATGCCATGTAAATGAACTCATAATGGCATGCAAAGGAATGTTGGCATGCAAATAAGAGACATCACATATGCAAACTGAAAGATAAACATAGTGGTGTGATTCATAAATATCTAAAATTAGTGCAATGAATAGCAACAATCATCTTGTCTGAGCACCTTCATTTTTTGATATACATGTTCATGCTATGATGATAGGAATGGTATCTACTGTAGCTGGTTAGCATATGTTTGTGGTCATCTTGGGAGCTAGTATCCACAATGTTGTCTGCTGTCACCCTCAATTTTGCAAAAGAGTCTGCCAGTGGCTGACATTCCATCTCTTCCTTCCTGGTCAAGGAAGTGATGCTTCATTACTTCCTTGACCAGGACATTGTTGACCATCACTACGTAGACAGAGGCATCATATGGGATCTAGTAAACATGTGCCATCCTCACTCTGAATTGAAGTAGATGAATGGACTGCTTTTCCCAATAGATGCAAAGGATAGTATAGCGTTAACTATCCTTACTACAGTGACCTTCCAACATCATACAGGGGACACATTAGGAAATTCACAGGCACTGGCCTGAGAAATCCAACTCCAGTTCCTTTAAGTGATGTTGTAGCATATAGAAAAGCACACTTCTTTTCCATGGACAACAGGGAAGACAATCACCAGTATGTGGACATTATACAAGACAGCCCATTTTCTTGATGTCCTTTGGGCAACTGACTGCACCTATATTGCTCTCATTAGGTTCCTAGGTTCATAGGTTCATACTAGGCTATCTGCCCAAGGGCATTTATAAGCCTAGCCCAGAGTTTTGTGGCTTTCGCCACCCCTTTAGTTTGGAGGATACTATGCCCATTATTTTGCTGTGCCTCTGTCAAGCAGTGACACTGAGATAATCCCTGGGGTATATCTGCGATCTCCCATCCATTGGTCAAGATTTCTCTTGAACAAAGCCAGCAAGGTGCTCTGCCTTACATGTACCGGGATTTTGTTCCACAGCATAGGGAGTCTTTGGGTGATGAATCTGTCCCTCCAGCACGTCCTATTAATAACCGTGTCAAGGTTTAAGTCTCACGCCCTTGTAGTTCTGAGGGATCTAGATTTTTTGAGGTGAAGCATGTTCATCAATTCTGGGTTGGACATGGCCTTGTATGTCAGGCACAGGTCACCTCTTTTGGTGAGGAACTTTTGGGGCCTTTCCAGTTGCTGCAGGTGTCGTGTCAGATACATTCCGAATGGGGCATTGTACTCAATCATTGGTCTGATGAGTGATGAGTACAGGGGGACGATGACTTCCCTTGATCTAGATGTGAATCCCTTCATGATCAGGTGGGCAATGTAGAAGGTCTTCCTAACTACTTTGGCAACGTGAGTGTCAAATGAAAGGTTACTGTCAACCTGGGTACCCAGATCCCTGATAACCTCTTCTGTGCTTAGTGGGTTGCCGCCTATATGGTAGCTAGGGGTAACCTTGTTTTTCCCGAAGGGTATGGCTATGCATTTTTTGGCGTTTAACTTTAGGCCATGGCTCTGGCACCAGTTATCCGTTTCTATAAGACCCTTCTGAAGGATATCTGTGTCAGATGTGTTCTCAACTATGGCGCCCAGTTTGCAGTCATCTGTAAATTTATTCAGCCATAATCCTCCTGTGTTTGCTTGTACTTCTGAAAAGTAGATGCCAAACAGGAGAGGGCCCAGGACTGAGCCCTGTGGGACACCACTTGTGACAGGCTTTGAGTCTGACATGGTGCCAGCAACTCTGACCCTGTGGGTTCTGTCACTTAGCCAGTTTGCAACTCATCTTGTGACATATGGGTTTACATTTAAGCTGATGAGTTTTTCAATGATACCTGAGTGGGGTATTGTGTTGAAAGCCTTTGCCAGGTCAAGGTAGGCTGTGTGGACTGCCTTTCCCTCATCAATGGCCTTGGTGACTGTTTCAAAAAAGTCAACCAGGTTTAAAAGGCATGATCTGCCCTTGACAAAGGCAAACTGGGTCGGATCCAAAGTCTGCAAGTCTCCTATGTCTTTATTTATGAGTTCCATTATGATCCTCTCCATAGCTTTGCAGATCAAGCTTGTCAAGCTGATGGGATGGTAATTTCCCGGGTTGGTGGAGGCACCGCCTTTGTGAAGTGGGACCACAGTTGCCGTACGCCACTCCTTAGGCACGTATCCTGAGGTGAGGCTAAGATTAAACAGCTGCCCTAACTGCGGGTTTAATTCCTCATTGAGTTCGTGGAGCACACATCCGAGGACACCATCTGATCCCATGGATGCTGTGTTTTTTGCCTTGGAGAGAGCAGTTCTCACCTGAGCGTTAGAGATGTTTGGGGGGCTATAATTCTCTGGTATAGATATCTCACCTTTTGGGGGGGGGGGAGTTTGCACTGAACCTGTCAGCCAGTATGTTCGCAATGTCTGTAGGTTTCAGTAATTTTTACATCATTTTGAACTAATTCTGAGCATATCTGGGAGTTTCCTCCCAGGTTTCTAACATAGCTAAAGAAGGCCTTATGATTGTCCTTTGAGTCCTTAGCGACTTTTCTGTCAAAATTTGCCTTGGATGATTTTATGAGAGATCTTAGTTTTTTACTTATAATGATCAAGGGTGTTTTCCCTTTTAAGGATTTTGCTCTATCTTGTAGTAGCTTCCTCCTTTTGTTGTAGAGCTTGTTTATGGCTGGGGTCCACCAGACTGGACGCTTGCCTTTGGTACAAAGAGTCTTTGTTTTGTTTGGGATTGCCTGATCCATGCAGTCCTGTAGGTGCTGGTAGAAGGCATTTGTAAGTGATTCAGCGGCTTGAGTAATGGTTTCCACAGTCTCGGGGGCCTTAAAAGAGACCACACTAGCCTTTAAAAGTGTGAAGTCGGCTGTTGAGAAGGTCTTCACTGTGGTCTTTTTTATCTCAGGTGGGGGCGGGATGTGGACTTCCAGTGAGATTAGTTTATGGTCTGATCTCACCAGTGAGGGGTATACTTCCAGTGTTGAATATTGTGACCTCATGTTCGTGATGATGAGATCTAGTATGTTATCTCCTCTTGTGAGGATGGTGACTAGTTGTTCCATGGCATTTGAGTTTATGAACTCTAGGAACCTTTGGGCTAGAGTGTTGGGGCTTGAGTAGTGATCCCAGTCTATATTCGGGTAGTTGAAATCACCTAGTATGATGGTGTTTGGAGATACATTTATCCCCTCCAGTGTTTTCAGGAAAGCTATGTGAGGTTCCTGAGATTGAGAGGGTGGCCTGTAACATGCTACAAATTGCAGAGCAGTCTTGCCTATGGTTAGTTGCACCTGGATGGTCTCCGATGCATCGTGCGTTGCCACCAACCTTGAGGTGTGGGTGTTCTTGATGAATATAGACACCCCCCTCCTTTATTGGTGTTGTCCGGATTTTGGGGCCGGAATGCATGATATGAGGTAAAGCCTGATAGTGCCAGGGTGCTCTCGGGAGCCTTGAACCAGGTTTCAGTCACAGCACAGACATCGATGTTCTCCATACTGAGTAGGGCCTCGAGTGCGTGCATCTTGAGGTTGAGACTTCTGGCATTGAGCAGCATTACCCTTAGTTTTTTTCCTTTTTTGTGTTCTAGGGTGGTAGGTTTAGAATTTGAGCCTTGCCTAAAAAAGGCACTATGTGGGTGGCATGAGCCTTTGCCAATATCTGGAAGCCCAGGGGTGACAGGTGCAAGCCATCCCTTGCGAAGCAGCGTGGCTTATCCAGCATGTCATCCCAGGCAGACAGACATTGGATCCCCTTTGAATGACACCAGAGTTTAAGCCAATTATTAAAGCTGATCATCTTGTCTCTGTATTGTGGCATCATTATTGGTGAAGGTAGGATACTGCTCAAGGTCAGGGTCATACCTGCCTGGGCTACATAATCAGAGAGCTCCTCTATGTCTCTTTTCATGTAGTCCAAGGAGGTACATCTCAGGTCGTTCACACCAGCGTGGACAATGACAGAGTCATACTTGTACCTGCTGTTGAGAGACCTGAGTGCTTGCGTTATGTGGCAGATTCTAGCGCCCGACAGGCAGCTTACTGTGACCTTTTCCTTGTTCAATCTGGTGAGCGGGACGTCAGTGTGTCTGACTATGGAGTCACCAATGATGAGTGTGTCTGGCATTGTGTTTGGCCTTAAGGGCTGTGACTGTTTGGCACACTGACTATGTGGTCTATGTGTTGCATGTGTTGTGTCCTGAGGTGGCAGTTGTTTGGGTGTCTGCTTTGGTGGCCTCTGCTGTTTTGGTAGATTTTTGATCAGAGCCTCTGAATATGTCTTTGTGTATTTATGTGTATGATTTGAAGTTGTGATAGTACTATGTGAGACTGGGTTTGTGGTGTGTGTGGTTACCTTCTCCTCCTGTCTGGTCTTACCAGTCCTATGTTGAGAGAGCTCAGCCTCCAGTTTGGCTATATAGTTGCATCTCTCGCATGTATTTGTGTTTTGTGGGAGAAAGAGAGGGTTGTCCATGTACGAGACAATTGTAACATTGCCTCAATATTCCCAGATTCACCAGCTGAGCAGGAGAGGACACTCATGGCTCCACATGCTCCACGTGGCTTCTGGTATATCACCTGGAAGTGATCCCACTATATCAACTGCCAGGTGATGCTCAGTGCATTGCACAGGATATTATATACAATGGGTCTGTGCACCATCAAAGCAGTACCCATGATTCCCACATCTATCACACTTGCAACATCTGCCAATGTTTCTCCTGGGGAGACCTCCAACAAGACATCTTGATGGTAGGTGCACACAGTGCCACTGTTAAAGTCCCTTATAGTGTAGTCCAATGGACGTGGTTAGCAGACCACTCACTAGTGTATTTACTGTTGTGTGTTGCAGGTGCTACAAGATATGCTTTTATAACCATGACTGATAACCTACATCCACAGACCCCCATTCTGTGGTTGAGATGGCACATGGCACTGCTTTAACACAGATATGTAACATCACTGATGGTGTGTTCAGATTGCTGAAGTCCTGCAACCCCTGCTTAGATATATTTAGCGGTGCACTGCCGTATGCTACAGAGACTCACAACACGATATGTATTGATAGTGGCATGCTTTATAACATAGTGTAATGAAGACAGTTTAAATATGAGGACATCTCAGCACTGCATGAAATTCCTGAAGCAGTAAAGGAGTAACAGTGGAGTAGCTCTCAGTGGGACCAGCTGCAGCAAGACCACATTTGAGGCACAGAAGGAAACAAAAGTCATGGCATTGTCATGCAGTGGCTTTTAGTCCATAACTATAGGCCATGACTAGAGTAATACAGAGTGAAACTGATGCATGCAATAACATACCCAGGCTCTCCATGACAGTGCATTGATTGACTGAATTGTGCATCAGACATTACCATACCAACACAAGCCAGACAGCTGCGTGAGGTGCAATCATCATCATTTGTTTAAGAGGGCTTGTGCACTGAGACAGGGCTTTGGTCATTGGTGGTGAATGTGGAAGCCACATGTACATTTAGGCATTAGTGGATTCAGTGATCACATCCTTCAGTGATAAGTTTGAGTCTTCATACAAAGAATGCAGTGTGGGTATACCATGCAGCCTGACAGTGTTAAGACTACAGGCATCCTCTGATCTCCGCCCACTGTCACACCCTCAAGACACACCTCTTAAAAAGACATTGCCATAAACCAGTACAACCCTCTTATCTTACTGCCCTCCCAGTCAGTAGTACATTATTACTGGAAGACTTAAATCTCACTTAAAACTTCCTGTACAAAAACAGCACACATCCAATCAATAAAATATTCCTCTTTCCACAACTTATCCTGTTTGACTTCCTTCTTCTTTCCCCTCCACCTCTCTCACCCCCTACAAGCAATAACAAACATCTTCATAAAACTTTACTTATTTTAAAGTTTGGCACTTTAAATCCTGATGGTATGAATATTTCCTGTAATTGGAAAGTTTTAATTTGATTGATTAACTAATTGTTTAATTGTAATAACAAATTGTATAAAAGGAGTGATTTATATGTGTTTTTTATTCCATTGAAGGCAGTATATGCCGAAGTGCTAGAATGTATTGTTGTTGTCTTTTGCCTTTTCCCGGTTAGGGGTCGCCACAGCAGAACTCTAGTCCGCTAATGATTGGCAGTAGATTTTGACGAATGCCAAGGTGCCAGCTTGACGCTCAACATTCAACAAAGGCACGCCCATTTCCGCATGTCTTTAGAACGCCCACCCAACTGCGGGGAAGACATGCAGACTCCGCACAGAAGGCACTCCCTGCACTCCAGCCGAGAATCGAACTAGAGAACCTGTTACTGTAAGGCAACAACGCTACCGCTGCCGTGCTAGAACATATTAAATTTGTTTATTCCTGGACTGCATTGTTGCATTTGCCTATCCTGTGTTTGCAGTTTTTGTGGTTTACATCTTCATAAAACACTTACACAACCAATTATCATATCATTAAGTATTACCCCTATTTCCATAACTTCCTCACCAACAAACCATAACCACAACCCCTAGTAGTCAGAACAAACCTATTCCCCAGCTCACCACTGTCAGGTTTACTTTGCTATAGGATTACTAAGACTCAGAAACATTTATACTTTTTGCTTAAAAACACCAATGATCTCCTTCTGACTATCCTCCATAATCCTTATACTCCTATATGACAGTAACTTTGAACCCAACCCAGGCCCAATAACTGCCTCTCCTCAGCATCATGACTACTCTCTTCCTACCTAATATTAAACCCCTTCAGAAATCAGAGTAGCACAAATGCAGACAAATTCAGAATATTTCTCAGAGCCCACAACTGAAACCATATATTCTCCTTACATGACCCTAATATGGCAGCTGTAAGCCTAACCAACTTTCTAGTCCACCTGAAAGACAAATTATTTTCTCTGGCTTTAAAAATCCTTCAAAACTGAATGGCTACCTCACTGAAATCAAACATCATTAAACTATAAAGGATGAAGCATGGCAAAATTGGAAACAGATCTCAACAACTGACAATTACATCTAATTTATAGTCTTGCATAACCTAGGCAAGAAATCCATTAGAAGGCACAAAATAAAACTCCAAAATAAGAAACAAATTGCACTCTTACTTTCCCCCAAACACTTTTGGAAAGAGGTTAGCCTTACTTACAGGGGGAAAAAAAACTGTTTATGACACCCTGCCAACACTATTGAATGTAGCACAGGAAATTTTTTTACAGAAGATTTACTTAAATAATTTAGTCATCTTCCATCAATAAACTGCACCCTTGATCATGTACTGCCCAACTCCACAACCATTCACCCCCCACTTCCATTTCTCACACAAAGCACCATGTTACAGATTTGGAAAACTACTGTAATTAAACTTCTCCCAAAGCAAGCCAATCATAAAGATACCTTTCAGTCCTGTCAAATATCCATCCTCCCAATTCTTGGCAAACCTCTTGAAAAGATAGTCTAAACCCATTTCTCCCGCTATACCTAGCAGTACCATCTGCTCTCATCCAAACAACATGGATTCTGGCCTGAACAAAGTACTTTGACAGAACTTTAGTCTCTAACTGATGGTATCCTGTGAAACTCTGATAGTGGCCTCATTAAAAGTGACCTGACAAAGGCATTTCACGTCATTGACCACTATCTTCTCCAAAGCAAACTAATTGGATTTGGTATTAGTCCAGATGCTGCTCTTTGATTTAAAAACTTCCTTACTGAGAGACATTCACAGTTAAAATAGGATCTTCCAAACTAGAATCTGCACTTATTTCCAATTGTGTACTACATAGCTCCATCCTTGTCCCCCATCTTTTCTTAATTTTCATTAACAAATTTCCCTGTGTTGTCCCCCATCTCCCACTTATCCTCTATGCTGATGACATGGTCATTTACTGATCAGGTCATACTCACATCAGCATTCAGTGTTAACTCCACTCAGACTTACATGAGCTCCATCAATAGCTCATAAACTACTTTTCAGCCCTACCAAGACCCAAGCTATGTTTTTTGGAATTTCATCACTGATGAAGGCTTTGTGATTTATTAGCTGAAACCGATCTGTCTAGCTTTCTCCTGTATATATACATATATATATATATATATATATATATATATATATATATATATATATATATTTACACATTATTAACAAATAATAAGTTGCTGCCACTGTCTGCTGATCGAAGTCTGATTTTTGTACCGAAGAGTTTGGGACCTTGCAGTTGCCATACCTACAGGGAACCATCTACACTGACACCAAGGTCTGCAAAGGTCCTGAAGTCATGGCAGTAATGGCTGCCAATATGCCTTTCTCCTATGGGTGGGTACACATACATTGGAGGCAGTGTGGGCCTCTGATGTCATCTGTAGTGCTGACACATGTGTATCAGGAGTGGAGCTGACAAGAATAGGAACATCTTTGCTGAATGCTGATACTGATGATTTGTTCTGCCTCTACATGTTCTCCTCATCTGTGGATAATGTGAATGTATTCTTAGCTGTGGTTGATGAGAATGCACCCTCCACTTCTAGTGCTGCAGAGAATTCTAGCAGGTAATTAGACTGTAATAGGTATTGACCACATTGTTAGCCATTAGTGACCTACTGACATCAGGCATGTTCTGACCTGTATTTGCTTGTTCATTTACCAAAGAAACCAGTGAATACATGCTGATGGCATACTTGTGTCAATGCTGGAACACATCTGTGACTGCCATCACCACTGGCATGTGGTTATTGTGCTGGTTATTGCTGTCGCAGCCCTGATGTCCTTGTATGACACAAATCCATATGTGCTTGAGTTACCCATACTCAGGTGCAAGTCAGTATCCTATAAAAGTGGCACATGCTACTACTCACCTGAGACATCCTCTGTAGTCAAATGAGCAGTAGTGAGCAGCACAGCTCCTGCATCCAAACTGCCACTAGGTATGAGAGTTCTTTCATGTTCCTCAGTAAGAGATATGAGGAATTCCTTCATCTCTGTGAGATACCACTGTGCTGGTTATCCACTTTCAGTTGTCATCCTGTCTCTGGTAGTTTCCTGTGCCTTGGTCTTAGCATAAATTAACATATTAGTGACCAGGTAATGAACCTTTTACAGTGTCCTATTATGGCTGATCTCTGCATTGATATCCCCACCAGTCCCAGTCATAACTAGCCCAAATCACCTTACTCTTCTCAAACATTTGCATGCCATGCATGTAGGGTCTGTAGTACCATATCTGGATCCAGTGTTCAGTCATTGTCATTCTACACACATGGGTTACACATATGGATCACTGTGTATATGTATGACTGTCCATGCCAGCCAATAATCACCCTCTTATTGGGCCCAGCAACTTTAAGATGGCTACAGCCTCTGTGCTGATATAATGTAACCATTCTGACACTGAACCATAGTGTGGACCTGTGGGCATGTTAACCATGGCTGCTGCCCTTCCCAGATGTGCAGATAGAGCAGTCTGTGTCTGGTACACTGAACATCTGTTACCCCCTGTAGCATGTCATGTTGATTGTGCACATATGGCACAGTGTGGCATCACCTACACAGAAGGAGCTGACTGATCCTAACTGTGCTCTCTATATCATGGCAGGTTGAGGGCCCTCAAAAGGACTGAAACTTATCTCACCTGTCTTTGTTGCCCTGTCAATTTGAGATCCCACCAGGACTGTAACCTTTCCTACGTGTCATCTTTATCTTGTTACACTTAGCAACCCCCCCCAGCTTATTAGACCCTTCTTATGTACTGTGAAGCATTACTTCCCCATACACTATTACTTTGTGACAGTATCTGTGATTTTTATGCATTTGCATGTGGCAATTGTCAGCCTGAGTTCTATTATTAGTTGATCTGTTTGATGTCAGTTTGCCTATATGGCACTACACTATGAGATCTCCTACATTCTTTACATCATTCATCTTAGAATAATGACAGTGGTTTTAATTGTGCTAAAATGTGGTTTGTAGCATGGCTATTATGCTAATGATATAGCATGATCATCGCTAAATCACACAAATAATGTGATGTATTATGATCCATGTTTGTTGGGAGGTCACATAAAGTTTACAAGACTCTGAAGTTTGGCTGCACTAATGCTGCTTTGCACTGTGCAACAGACATCACGCATGAACTGCTTTTATTGGATATTGTGCTCCCTGCTTCCCATTGTTGTACATCTTGTGATGTCTGGATAGTGTAGTTCTGCACCCTAGGTACCACAGTATCTTCACGAGTTGTTATAGTAACAGGATGTGATCTCTTCAGGCACAGACTCTGGCAGGGTTTCTGTCTGGTACAGCAGGGAGTGAGAAATCTTTGTATATCAGTTGCTGGGGGGCTACAAGGGCCACCTTTGTAAGGTGGATTCTGGCACCAGTTGGTCATGGTGGTGAGTGATTTCACTGGTATCAATGTTTGGACAAACAGAGCTGATGCAGTTAAATGGACCTGAAAAGGCACCACCCTTATAATTCTCATCCAGTGGGAAGAAGAGGTTAGGGAGGGAGAGGCACTTTTTTATTCTAAGCATTCTGTTCATGCATTGTCATTTGTATTGTAATGGTCTTCTTTTCTCAGGGATATATTGTTCTCATTCTTATTTGATTTATGTTTCACATTGCGACAAGAAATTGAAGAAAACTTGCTAGAGGAGACAGCCATGCTCTCCGGGTGTTAAAGTAAGTGTACCATATTGCTAGCAGTAATGTAGCAGTTTAGTAAACTGTACAACATATAACAAGATAGTCATATTTCTATTTGTTTATGTTTTCACACTCAGTTTGATTTACTTTGCTTAGCTTAATATTTTAATATACTGCGTATAAATGGACATTTGCATGTGTGTTTATTTTTTCATGATTTCCATTTCTTGTTTATTATTCTACTTTATTTTCTTAAATCATTGTAATATAATTTTTAATAAACTATAATGTATAACTGGTAAGGTATATTTTTGTATTTCTTTTTAAGGCTTTTTACTTCCTTTGCATTATTTCACTTTACTGGGGTTTTTTTTGCATTTATTTTCCTCTTCTGCAGGATCAGCAGTGGTTCAGAATTCTCAGACAGTAGCCATAGTGCTGTGCACTGGTCACCAAGTTGATCACTGTATCCTTAGTAGCCCCCAGGTTTGCCTCTTTGCAGGGTGATGAAGGTTTCCTTGTGGAAGGTGAAATAGAAGGCTTGCTGTGATCTCTGTTAAGATAGGATAAAGGCACTTCACCTGGGAATGCTCTAAAGGGGCCGACCTGGGTGACATGGCATGAGATACAGTGGCTTGATGTCAACAATGGCACCCTGATGAACCTCCTGATGTGGCTTGTAATGTAGTACAGCCAGCCACCCTGACCCTCCCGCCAGTAGAAACAGAGCCTAAACATGATACCAGCCACTAAACTTTGTTGACGTCCGGGTGGGTTCCCTTTTTTTTCATTTGACAGGACCACTTCTCATCTCCCTATCCGTATTGTGATTCCTATTCTTTTCTGTCACTCCCTATCTCCTGCTTTTTGCCTTATCATCCCCATCATGGGCTGTCCACCCTTGTCAGTCTGTATCTCTGGATTGTTTCTCCCTTTATGTTAAATTACCACCAATGACAGTTTTTGTGTTCTATATTTGTGTGTCTACCCCTGTTTGCCTGTGTTCTATGACTGTGTGTATGTGTGTGCGTGTGTGTGTGTGTGTGTGTGTGTGTGTGTGTGTGTGTGTGTGTGTGTGTGTGTGCGTGTGTGTGTGTGTGTGTGTGTGTGTGTGTGTGTGTGTGTGTGTGTGTGTGTGTGTGTGCTGCTCTTGCTTCCTTCTCAGTACCATTATTCCTGCCTATACCTTCACCATACAGCTTCCCTGTCTAGCCTTCTTCAAAAAAAAGGGGTACCTGCCTCAAAAATGTATACCCTTCTTTTCCCACTCCCACATGAATCTTTGTTGCTCATTGGCAGTTGGCATTGAGGGTTATAGCTGTATTTCCTATGGTGCAAGGTTTCATTCCCTCAGCTTTCAGTTTCTTACTGTATGACCCTGACCAAGTCATTTAACTAGATATTGCCCCTGGATCACCCCTGAAAAGGGACTGCATGTCAAGTAAGGCTACCTGGTTAAACAAATGTGTATTATTATTATTATTATTATTATTATTATTATTATTATTATTATATTTCAGTATTTCATCTGCTTGCTGTTTCCCATTTCTCACTGTCCTATCTCTCTATTTCCTTCTCCTTTCCATAATAAAATCATTTGGCATTTAGCTGTGGTACCATTTTATGGGCTGTCTTCCATGCTAGTGTAGCAGCTATGCGTGCTTAACCATGTGCACGTAAACACGGATAGCATAGAGATTTTCCCTGATCACATGATTGTTGATAGTGAGGTTGGTTCATTTGGTGTTAATTGCAATTATCATGGCTGAGAGGAAAAATTATTTAGCACTGCCTTTGGCATGGCCTCACTGTGCTGGCACAGAAGCACTAACTTCATCATGTTAACCACTGTTGTGCATTTGTGTTACGCTATTATCTGAAACCCCCTCCGCCTATCCATACAGAAGAACAGAGTGTGAAACAGTTTTCAACTTTTTTATATTTTTATTTTCCATCACATTTTCTTTTCTAAATTATTTTCAGCGTGGTTCATATGCTGTTTATAGTCTTAGCCTCCAGTGTTAGTATGAATCTTTATAACTTTATTTTGTACTGTTTACACCTTCCCAGTATCCTCCCACATATGTTCTAACCTTGCAATTTTTCTGTTGCTAATGGATAATTTTTTTCTGTGCTTCTTCTAGATATTATAGTCTGGAATACAGTTATGTAACAAGTTCAAAAACAAGGGAACTTAAACAAATTTCAGAAACATTCATCTGCCTCATGCCATCATAAAATAGTTTAAGGCTTAATTTCTCCACATTATTGAATAGTCTGAACATCCCTTGTTAGTTGCTTAACATTTAACCCATTGTTACTATGTGATACTCAAATTAAAACAAAACTTTTATGAACTTGTTTTGCAATATGCTAATACTTAATGACGGAACAGCAATGCAGAGATCAAAAATGTAGCATCATCCTACAAAGATGTTTGACTTTGACATGAAAACGTATAAGATCAATGTAACAAAGCTAAAGCAACAGTAAAATCTTACTATGCATCTGAATATGCCTCATGCACTTCAGGACTACAAGAAAAAAACATGTCGCCATCCACATCAATAGTCATGTCCCATTTCCTATTCCTCAATTACTTGTCCACCCTACCACTCGATTACTTATATTGTTTGCTAGCCACTGGCCTCACCTATGTGTCTTACCAGGTCCATGCCCAATATGGTATATTTAGAGAGAATGTCAGGGAATAGAATTAGATAGCAGTAAGGAATTAAGTGAAGAAAGGAGAGTAAGGAGGCATAAGGAATGAAAAAGGTAATTGTTCACATTTAGGGATATCATTTATTCTGTTTTTGAGCAAGAACAGAGCCAGATTTAACTAAGAAGTCTTTCAGAGTGGTTTTAAAAGATGGGAAGGAGGGTATAGGACTGATGGACACAGATAATGAGTTACAGGCCTTAGCAACCTTGTACGAGTGCAGACAATGCCCAGAAGATCTGTTAGGTCCGTAGATAGACAGGAGTTTTTGGTCACTGGGTTGCAATGACCAACTGGGAACATAGTTGTGTAGAATGTTTTATAGTGCTGGACAGGCAGGTGGATGCTGGATATTTTTATACGTGGTAAAAGTCATGTATACATTAGTTTACGTGACAGTTTTAACCAATTTAGGCTTTTTAGTGCCATACAGTGGAAGGTTCTGAAAGGGCCATGTGCTGTAAATTAAGCAACTTTGTTATAGCATTGTTCAAGTTTTAAGTTTTTGTGAAGCTTGAAGGTTAGTAAGGATGGGAGCACCATAGAGAGGAGTGCGTTTATATTATGCTGTCGAAAACTCAAACTGTCGACAGTGTAATAATCGACACGAAAATGTCGAAACCCCCGAACATCGAACACACACAAAAAAAAAAAACACCCAAACACAACACAAATTGCTCTATGCAGCCCCACACCCCCCGCTACTTAAATACACCAACTCCGAGATCGCACTACATTGCAGTAAACGGAAATCTCCCTTTACAGAGATTTCCATTTACACGCACCATGACTTTTGCTTTCGACATTTTGGTGCCGACAATATCAGCTTCAATATTGTCAGTCTTCGACAGGGTGAAGTAGACCCAGAGGAGTGGGGAGGAGACAAGTAGTGGCAAGGGTAGCTTTAGTTGCATCAGTGAGAAAGTTTTTGGCTCTGTAATGCATCCCTAGTTTTTAATAACATTTTTCTTATGCAATTTTGTATATGCAGGTCAAAGATTACCATCCACTATCATCTCTAATAGTTTCCTATGAGAAGTGACTTTAATGGTTGAATTATCAAGAGAGAGGGCTTTAAATTTTGTTTTTCATGGGATAGGGATTTGGGGGGAAAAGTAATAGTTTCATCTTTTTGTGGATTGAGCATGAGTTGTGAGTTACAAACCATCTTTCAGTGGCTGTTAAAGCTTCCTGAGTAATTTTTTGGAGGTGTACCATGTTGTCAGATGTTCAAATCAGAGTGGTGTGGACGAGTAGAGCATGTTGGTAAAAACGTTAAAGAGGAGGGGATCAAGCATAGAGCTTTGTGGTACACTGATGGTAAATGGGAGGTAAGAAGAGAGTGTGGAGTGCCATTTTACTGACTGATACCTATTGGACAGTTAGCTCATGAACCACAGAAGGGTGGACTTAGAGAGACCTAGTGAGGACAATTGAAGTAGGATTTTTTAGTGACAAACTGTGTCAAAAGCTATAGACAAGTCTAGAAATAAGGAAGAGATGAGTGCCATTATCTCTAGCTTTATTGACAGTATTAATATAGATTAGAAGGGCAGTGCTAGTACTATGGGAAGGACAGAAGCCATGTTTTTTAGGTTTATATCATGTTGACGTATAATGTAAATGACAACTCATGTCATATTGCAGTTAGTAGGGCATTGCTATCTAAAGGACTGTGTCAGATTATATTATACTGAAGCTTTTACGTGACATGATTTGACATCATAAGTTCATAGGTTCTTAGTAAGCTTACCTAGAAAAGGAGACCATGTAGAAGCTTAGCCATATCACCCCAGATTGATGGAAGAGTAATAGTGTCTACCATTAAACAGACTTTCTCCACATTTTCCTGTTGATCCATCAAGTCACCTAGACTGACTGTAAATGTTGCTTAGGTAAGTACTCTGATAGATAAGGACAGCATATTCCAAAAACAGGGTATACATTTCTGTAAGGTATCTGGCAAAACAGGTTGTCTTGTTGATGTGGTACTGTAGATTTAGGTCTCTAGAAAAGCTGTTTGCTTTACCACTTGTTCTATTTAGGCGAAGGAGTTCATAGGGTGTTGCGTCATTCAAATCATGGAAACTGTGCAGAGATCACCACTAAGGAGTCTGTATGACACTTAGTGGAGTGACAAAGCTTTTCAACTACAGGGTAACTAAGGGTACTGAGACCTGAGATCTTTTTGGTAAGGAAGCATTGAGGTTGCTTAAGCTGGTTTAGATGCTTGACGAGGTGCATGCTGAACAGTGCATTGCATTCAATGAAGGGCCTAATAAATAGGGATAAAGAAAGGTGGACTATAACATCTCTGAGTCTTGAGGGTTTGCCATGAAGGAAATGCTATGCAAGTTAGAAGGATTTTCTATTAACCCAGAATACATGGTGGTCAAAGGAAAGTCTGTTATCAATATATGTACCCAATTCACTGATGACTGTCAAATTTAAGTGGAATGTTATCTATACAATAAGCAGTAGTGATGCTAGATTTACCAAAGGAAACTGCTGCATTTCTTGGTGTTAAGGGTAAGCCCGTAATTAATACTCAAAACATTTATTTGGTCAAGCCCTTGCAGGAGAATTTGAGTATCGGATGGGATTTGATAACTATTCCCAGTTTTCAAACATCAGCAAACTTGGTAAGCCACAGTGTCTTAATACAGCTGATCTTATTTTATTATTTTATTTTATTGTCATTTGTTAACCGGGTTGGTCCAGCTGAGCCAAAAGCCCATTTTCAGTGGAGACCCAAGGAGAAAAGCTCCAGTTACAATTACAGTCATTCAATACAAACATTTTTATCAGAGATAGCATACAGCAAGAGAATTATACAGTAAAGTGAAATAATCAAATTAATAGTTTTGTACAGGATTCAGTCTGCAATATACAGTAGCAGTGAGTTAGTCTGTATGTAAGGTTGTATTTAGAGGAAGTGGGGTGTTGGTGATTTGTAGCATGAGCAATATGGAGGGGAGCTGGAAATGAGGAAAGAGAATGATATGTGAGAAGAGAGTAGAGTTTGTATGAAATTGAGGATAGAGAAAGATGTGAGAGAAGAGTTTAGATTTAGGAAGGGAGTAGCTAGAAACAAGTTGTGGCTTGACAGGAGCAGGACCAGGTGTTTAGGTCATAGTGTTTAAGTTCATGTTTGAAATGGGAGAGATGAGAGATGTTTATTAACATGTTAATGTTATTCACCTGTTATTAGGCTTTAACTTGATAAGTTAGATTCTTACATAAAAATCACATATTAATGCTGCATAATTCACAAATAAAACAGAGGAAATGTACTGTATATACAGAATTCAGCAATCAACAAATCATCTGATAGAAAAATGTTATAATTCTTGTGTTTAAAACACCCATATACACTACTGTATAAAATAATGTCATACATTATCTTTAAAGTCAGTCATTGTATCTCTGTCTAACAGTAACACTTTTTTATTTGTTTTGTAATGTATATATTTCAGAAAATCTTTTTTAATTACCTAATTATTTAAGGTGCCTTTCCTGTCAGTATTTGACTCATAAATCCATTCATTATGACATTTTGATTACCACATTTTTCTACCTAGCAAAACATTATTTTTTACCATTTCTGGATAAATATTTTTATTTCTGAAACCACAAAAGATTTAGCACACATAAACTACTGCTATTGCAAGTAGAGTAATTGTTCAAGATAACATTTTCCCTTCACTTTCTTCAAGTTCAAGTACCTACCTTGACTTGCTCACCTTGGCCTGTCTGTATTCCTCCATTCTATTACCAGTATATTCTTCATTTTTATCACAGAGGAGGCCGTGCTGCCTGCCATCCACTATTCCATGAAGTAATCTTTCCTTTCCAAATTATTTAAGCCCTTTTGTTTATAAGAGAGGAAGAACATTGGGTTCTTTTTTTGCTCATTATAAAACTGGGTTTTTGGATGTCCAGTCACAATGTCAAACAACACTTATGGGGGATCCCTGGTGGGGTGTTTCCCATGTGGGCACTGTACTCATTGTATCCGGATGGATAAGACCAAAGAATTTACTAGCAGGAATACTGGCCAGGTCTATGATATTAAGTTCTTTGCTAATTGCTCTAGTGAATGGTTGGTTTACCCTGCTATCTGCTCATGTTCTGCATTTTATGTAGGACAGATTTCGAGACCTGTGAAACTCCATATTAGTGAACACATCAGTGATATTAAAAATAAAAAGCAAGTAGTGCTCTTTACAAGTATGTTTTAAATCACCATACAGATTTACTGTTATTGATAGAGTCACTGGTAAGAAAAGTAACAAAGCTGGTTGGCACAATATATTAAACTTGAAAGAAAGAAACTGGATTATTAAATTGGGGGGGGGGTTCCACCTGGGCTAAATGAGCATTTGTGACCAATCATGTTGTCTTAGCAATTAACTGTTGTATATATAACATATGGCTATTTGTGGAAATTTTGTTACACTGAGGAAGGCTTGGTAATTTGTGCCGAAACCGGTCTGTTTGTGTCACATTAAAATATACCTTGTACACACCACTTTGGGCTGGCATTACTTTTTTTGAATTCTGATACTCCTTTTGGTGCCGTGCCCTTGCCGTACCTGCTGAGGTTGGTTGCTTTAGCTTGTTGAAGTACCAATCTCTGAAAGTTTGCAAATGTGACCCTGATCCTCTAGAATACCATTCATGCTACTACTATAAATATGTTAAAATGTAATAATTTAGTAGCAGTAGCTGGGTTTTTGATTTAAAGGATCAGGGTAGGAGTCCAAGTTATAGTGCACATTTACTTGTAAAGTGAACCCCTATGTACATACAATGATGACCACATTATGTGTTAGCCCATAAACATATTATAAAACTCAGCCCTGAAATAAATAATCTATTGCACACCTTACTTAATCCAAAGTTGCATTATTGCTAGTCAAGGAAAACATCTTAAACCTCTTACATAAAAAGTTAATACCATCTTTTAAATATGTTCTTTTTTGTTTACAGTTTTCTTTCAAAATGTATGTAGCATTATTAGGTAATTGTTTACTGTAGTGATTCACTGTACTTACTTTTTGTGACAATTGTTAGTTGTTCAAAAAATTCTCAGTGACTCGTAAAATTGTTGGCCAGTTAATTACCTAAATTGCTTACACCAATCTATGTCTGTCCTATCCTGATTGCTGTCAAATCTCACAACTTTTTAGTGCAAGACATCTGGACAAAGCCTGACAAAATGGGGATACAAAAGGCCCAAAAATAGAGACAGATTTTAAATATTACTCTTATAAATTTAGAAATTTGCTAGATTAACAGGGTCTGTGTTCACATACATTTTCTGAAGGTTTTGAAGTCTCAAACTCTAATGTCATTATTTAGTGACTTCAATCCTCAAATCATCCCACTAGTTGCCAGAAAATCACAAATTTTATGAGGGAATAAACCAAAAACATAAGTTAAAACTGTGGACATTCTGCGTAAATCTGTACAGTTGAGAGGTATGATTATTGCTGTTACTAGGTCATAAACATGCATAAGGGCAAGACAGAGTGCAGAGAGATCCATGGAGCATCAAGACCCTACTTGTACTAAAAATGTAGTTTACTGTGAAGGGGAATCTGCAATTCCTGGAAAGCTTATGTATTTAAAACTGCCTTCAGAATTCCATTAGTTCCAGCTACCACAATAGCTTTCTCAGATTCCTACCAGCAACCAAAACGGCACTACCTATTTGTACCTCTGATCCTACTAACAGCCAGTGATGATGAACCATCATTCTAACCCTCACCTACCTCTCCCATTTTTACTGATGCTGTCTTTCTTTGGTATTATTTCTCTATATATCAGGCTGTTGATCCAAATGGACCTATTTCAGTCTCAGACAAGACAAATATAAAAGACAGTAGGCAAGCAAGTTAGCAAGAAGTAATTCATCAGTCGGATTATAGTCAAATGGGGTGCTAGACAGGGTACTGGACCATAGTCCCATGCTCCCAAAACCATTCCAGTGTCCCATTACTTGGCTTTCTCTCACAAATTACCATAAGCATTGTTCAAACCAGCCAGTGTGCATACTATTTTATTCTTTACTTTTAAAGTGCTTACAGAAATTTGATTTCAAAATACCAGATGATTTTGGTAAAGAAAGCAAAATAAAATAGTCTCAATTTGAAAACAAACTCAGCATTAGCAACAATAAACTTTTCTTCTCCTGAAACTCACATTCATTGGAAATGCATCCGGACAGTGGCAGTTTATGCATACATTTATATCCACTGACATTCCCCAAACCCAGAAATTAGGGTTATGTTGTTGACTACATCCTTCTCAGATGTCTGTGTCAAAAAATTAACAATAATAATAACAACCAAAGTCACATATTTCAAGTTTGTTTCATACAAACACATCAAAGTATTCCATCATAATTTCTCTTTCCCTCTCTCACAAGGATATACACACACACACACACACACACACACACACACACACACACACACACACACACACACATACATAGAAGTACTCCAAAGCTGAACTGACTGTTTAAAAATTACCAGATGACAAGTGCATAAGGTGCTTTCATCCACAGAGAGGCCCTCAGCCCAACCAGCAGTTATAATCACTTTATTGACTGTTTACACCCATTATTGTGAAGAAATAAATTACATGTACTTTATTGGTAACATTGGATGAACTACATGATATAGTATAAAGATCACTAGCATCATACCATAAGATCCAGACATAGGTTCATAGGTTCATAGGTAAGTACTAGGCTATCTTCCCAAGAGCATTTATAAGCCTAGCCAGAATGTGTTGGCTTTCACCACCCCCCTTAGATTAGTTCCCTGTGCCTCTGTCTAGCAGAGCCATTAGTTCCCTGTTCCACTGTCCAGCAGAGCCACTGCAGTGATCCCCGGGGTAAATTTTCTGTTTCCCATCCACCCGTCAAGGTTTCTCTTGAAGAGTGTTAGTGAGGGGCTCTGCCTGATGTTTATTGGAATCCTGTTCCAAAGCATGGGGGGGCTCTGGGATAGGAATCTATCCCTCCAGCATGTCCTATTTATCATTGTGGTGAGGTTTATATCTCTAGAGTGTGTGGCTCTCCAGGATTTGTTTTTTTTTTAGGTGGAGCATGTCCATCAATTCTGGGTTGGACATGGCCTTGTATGTCAGGCAGAGATCACCTCTGATTAAGCGGTATGCAATCGAGTACAGCTGGAGTTTCTTGAGTCAGGCTGCATAGGACATCTGTTTCAGGCCAGTAATCCTCTTGGTGAGGTACTTTTGTGGTCTTTCCAGCTGTTGCAGGGGTCTTGTAAGGTACATCCCAAATGGGGCGTTGTATTCTATGATGGGTCTAATGAGTGATGAATAGAGAGGCACAATAACCTCTTTTGTTCTAGATGCGAACCCTTTTGTGATTAAGTGGGCCACATAGAAGGATTTTCTAACCACCTTGGCAAAATGATTATCGAAGGAGAGATTACTATCTACTTGGGTCCCCAGATCCCTTATTACATTTTCTGAATTTAGGGGACTACCACCTATGCGGTAGTTCACGGGTACTTTGTTTTTTTCCAAAGGGGATGAATATGCACTTTTTGGCATTTAGCTTGAGGCCATGATTTTGACACCAGGTATCTGTCTCAGTGAGACTCATCTGGGGGGTGTCTGTATCAGCCGGACAATCAATTATGGCCCCTAGTTTGCAGTTGTTTGAGAACTTGGTCAGCCATAGTCCTCCTATGCTTGCCTGTACCTCTAGGACTGAGACCTGGGGGATGCCACTTGTAGCTGGTTTAGAGTCGGACGTAGAGCCTGCAACTCTCACCATGTGAGTTCTATCCATGAGCCAGTTAGCAACCCATCTCATGACATAGGGGTTTATGTTCAAGCTGGTGAGCTTGTCTATAATACTAGAATGGGGAATGGTGTCGAAAGCTTTTGCAAGGTCTAGGTAGGCCTGATCTGCCCTTAACAAAGCCAAACTGGGTAGGGTCCAAGGTCTGGAGGTTCCCAATGTCTCTATTAATGAGTTCCATAATGATGCGTTCCATAGCCTTGCAGACCAGTCTAGTCAGGCTTATAGGGCAATAGTTCTCGGGATCTGTTGTGGCTCCACCTTTGTGGAGTGGGATAACTGTTGCTGTGCGCCACTCTGTGGGTACGTAGCCTGTAGAGAGGCTGAGTTTGAACAGTGTGTTTAGGTGAGAGGTTAGTTCATTTTGGAGCTCTTATAAGACACAGCCTGGGACACCGTCTGGTCCCTTTGAAGCTGTGTTTTTGGCTTTGGATAGGAATGTTTACCCTGTGTGTCAGTGATTAACAGAGCCCTACATTCTTCTGGTATGGTTATGGCCCTTTAGGGGGTGAGAGGGGGGGTGAAGTTTGCATTAAACCTGTCTGCCAGAATGTTGTCAATATCAGTCGGTTCAGTGTATTTTGTGCCATGCACTAACTCAGAGCAGATCTGAGAGTTTCCACTTAGGTTCTTGACATAGCTAAAGAACACTTTGTGGTTATCTTTGGAGTCATTGGCAATTTTTCTTTCGAAACTAGCCTTTTGTAACCATGTGTAGCACTGTTTAAATTTTAGTGTATTTATAAGAGTATAAGAAATAAGAAATATCAACCACCTGATGACGTATGCTAAGTCAATACACACAATCTCTGCAGAAATAAAAGTTATCTGAATAATTCCACATTACAGAGAGCTATTAGTAATGCTAAGGTTACTGCTGTCAAACAACTTTACATTTAATTGCTTCAGTTACAGATACAATGCCTGCTGTACTTAAAGAATAAATCACCTGTGTTGAATTAAAAAATAGTGTGCTGGTGATATTGCCATAACATTTCCTGAACTATCAGCTATGTAGTAGGACATGTCTGACAAACAGCAACAACAGGTTCATAGTTACTAGGCAGGCAGACCTAGAGGTCATTAAGGAGTCTAGCCCAGATTCCAAATTGATCCAAAGCAATGTCTGGTTAAATGAGTTGCTTACTGTCACACAGGAGGAAAATTCAAACCCTTGACCCTTGCTACAGGAAGCAGTTCATTAACAAGTAAGTACTCTAGCCCTCTGTACTAACTGCCAGACTAACAGCTTTTAGCTAAATGCAGAACTCTTTTACAATCAAGTCTTGTAATGAAGGCTGCACAGTAATAAAATGCAGCAATAAGGGATGTGGAAAATCAGAGAGTTCAGATCATCAGGCTAAGTAATGCAGACTATATAGCCTGACTAAAGAAAATCCTTTGCATTTGGTGGAGGCTCAAAAGGAGGTACCACAAAAATACATTACAAAAATGCAACATGTTTAGACTGTACTACACAGTTCAGGGCTATTAATGAACTAATCCATTATTTAGTCCAATAAATAAAGCAAAACAATTACAGGCAATGTAAATGCTATAGCAGTAGCTTTTGTTCAACAACCCCACAAGTCATACACAAATCAGAAATGTTGCTGCATATAACATACTATTTTATTTGGGGCGGCCATGGTGGTGCAGCAGTTAGCATTGTCACCTCACAGCAAGAGGTTCTCTAGTGTGATCCTCGGCTGGGAGGCCTTCTGTGAGGAGTTTACATGTCCTCCCTGTGGTGGCGTGGGTTTCCTCTGGGTGCTCCAGTTTCCTCTGACATCCCAAAGACATGCTGTAGGTGGGTTGGACACTCTAAATTGGCCTTAGGCGTGAGTGTGTGCATGTGTTTCTTCTTTGGAAGGTTGGGCACTGGGCTGGCAGCTCGACACTGTAAAATTCTACTGCCAATCATGAGCGGACAGGTGATCTGCTGTGGCAACCCCTAACCGGGAAAAGCCGAAAGAAGATAACATACTATTTTATTTATTTTTGTTTTTGAAGTGGGGATTGCAGGATTGCAGGACAGCTACATCTCATTTTTCAATTTCCATGTCTTTTGTTAGGCTAGCAGACTAATCTAAATCACTTTGAAACTTAACAGAACAACAGGTTTTGCATCAACGTGTACTTTATTTAGCCAATGGGTTTGCAGCTGGATTAAGGCTCTTACCGCTGTACATGAAATTAAAAGATTGTGTGAATGTAACATAGTACCTGGAATAAAGGACAATAGGAAAGGATGGTTAGAGTAAGGAGGGAGAAGATGAGAGTGAAACAGTGAAAGGGATAGTGCACAAAGTGCAAACGATAGCAAAGGTAAGGTAAGCTAAGGATACACAGAAATTAACTATGTACAGTATATACAGTGTAGAAGAGATCCAGTATTAACTATGTACAGTATATACAGTGTAGAAGAGATCCAGTATTAACTATGTACAGTATATACAGTGTAGAAGAGATCCAGTATTAACTATGTACAGTATATACAGTGTAGAAGAGATCCAGTATTAACTATGTACAGTATATACAGTGTAGAAGAGATCCAGTATTAACTATGTACAGTATATACAGTGTAGAAGAGATCCAGTATTAACTATGTACAGTATATACAGTGTAGAAGAGATCCAGTATTAACTATGTACAGTATATACAGTGTAGAAGAGATCCAGTATTAACTATGTACAGTATATACAGTGTAGAAGAGATCCAGTATTAACTATGTACAGTATATACAGTGTAGAAGAGATCCAGTATTAACTATGTACAGTATATACAGTGTAGAAGAGATCCAGTATAACTGACTCTTACATTGCAGTTACAGTCCTCCTGGACTCTGAATACTTGCATTCCCCACTTTGGGTCTATATTATGTTGCTGAAATGACAAAACAGTGAATATCATTTCAGCGACACATGAATAGCAAGATACCACTAATGTAAATGGCCAAGTCACCGATTTTTTGTCATCCTTACTTTTCAGCTTCATTGGCATTGTTCTCTCCTGCACTAAACCTGGTACTCAGTGCCAATTGGTTGCAACCCCTATGTTTCTAGTTTTGACCTCCTCACTCAGACTTCCCTTCTCCTCAACCACCTCTCCCAGATACCTGAAGCTGTGAACCTGCAACATTATTTTCCTTCTATTTCTATAACTCTTATCTGTACTCAATTTCTTCTCATGTGTCTTCAGTTTTTGCATTCCATTGTATCATTGGTTGAAGTTCTTGTCCAGAGTCTGCCTGCAATGCCACATCATCTGCATACAGCAGTTTTGCTGACCTGTCCCCTCTGACCTGTTTGCTAATGTAGTCCATTACCACAATGAACAGCAATGGGCTCAGAGCTGAACCATTATACACACCCACTCACTGAAATCCCACGAGTCTAAATATAGATCATACTTGTGTCATTGGGTCCTTCTACCTAGCATGAACTAATTCTAACAGTATTTTTGGGAGGCTGAACCACCACAGGACTGCCCAAATCAGCTTTCTTGGGACCTTGTCATATGCATTTTCCATGTAGGAATGCCCATTTGGAATCATTCATCATCTCTAGTTTCTCCCTGCAAACATTAGGTCGGTTGAGCTGCTTCCTGATCTTAATCCGGACCGGTCATCTCCCATCTTATTTTCTGAGTATTCATTTATCAATCACCCTTTTCAGAACTTTCATGTGGTGTGGCAGGAGTTTGAGTATGATATTTCTATACTGCCCACAATTGTGAATTTCCCCCTTGTTCTTATACACTGGCACTAGAATGCTTCATTTCCAGTCATCTGGATATGCTTTCTCTCTGCACAGCTATGACTATCACTGCGGAGATTTTTCTCCCCTAACTCACCCAGTATCTTGATCATATCTGCCATAATCTCAACTGACCCTGCTGCTTTTCTTGAGTTCATTTTCCTTACTGTTCTTACTTCTTCTAGGATCATTGTAAACTCTGTCTGGAGTAGTAGAGCTTCTGTAGAGCTTTCTTTATTTAAAAAAAATAGCATCAGAAGCTACCCCCTTCCCCATACCCATCCTAATAAACTGATCTATAAAAGAACAGTATATTTCTAAGTTGTGGAAAGTCTCTTGCATCATACCTCTGCATAAGGGTGGAACATCCACAGATTTCACTAACTACTGTCCAATAGCTATACATTCCCCTTTAGCTAAAATCCTTGAAAAATGCATCCACTCACAACTACTTGAGTACCTAACAAAAAATATCGAGTACCTAACAAAAAATAATCTCCTAGCCTCTTCTCAGCATGGGTTTAGACCCAAACACAGCACCACTACCACACTTGTCAGCTTTACCAATTCAATCAATCAAATCCAAAGTTCTGGACAATTTGCATGCTGCTTTCAACACCGTCTCACAACCTGCTTAATGAGCTAGGCTCCTTAAACCTTTCTTTCATGGCCTTTCACTGGTTTACAAACTATCTATCTGACAGACAAAAAACAGTAAAATGACAAAATGAACTCTCCTCTCTTCTACCCATCTCTATCATTGTTCCCCAAGGATCCATACTTCATCCTCTACTATTTATCTTTTTCACAAATAAGCTCCAGTTGGCTTACAATCATGCAAACATGGTCCAATATGCAGATGGCTCATCACTTATATGCTCTGCATGCTATTTCCCTGAACTCCTTCAAACTACTCAAAAAGCCTTCCTTGAAACTGAAAAATTCTTTTCTGACTGCCACCTTAACTTGAACCCCAATAAAACTAAACTCATGCTCTTCACCAACAAAAAATCTCACTGTCTACATCCTACCTTCATCATTCACACCACCCAAAACAATAAAATTAAACCTGTCGAACACACTAAACTCCTTGGTGTTACTATCAATAACAATCACAGATTTGATAAAAATATTGCTACTACCATCAAAAAGGTACACATTAAACTAGGGTCACTCTATAGGGCCAAACCTTTCTTCACTAATGCCACCAAAAAATTCATAGCCAACACACACTTACTCTCTTCCCTGCTGTATGTCTCACTCATTGGAAAACAGACCTAAATAGGATGAAATCTTGCTATAACAAAATAGCAAAATTTGCCACTGTCCTCCCCTACAGATCACACTATTGTAATGCATTATACCAACTAAAATGGCTGCAACTTACTAACATTCAACCAACTAAACTTCACACATAAGTGATGATTCATCACTATAACACCAAAAGATCCCTATAAACAACCAACAAACTACTTCTGGAAGTAATTAAATTCAGCAATTACCATGGTGACTCCTTCATATCAAAAAGATATCCACAATCTGGAATTCCATTCCCCAAACATTCTTCATCACTAACAATGTATTAAAGTTTAAAACACTTCTGAAAGAACACCTTACAAATAAATGGTTGTGCTTTTGCACCAACCGTGGATGAGCAATCCCTTCTCTACTACCCCTTTTTTCACCCTGTTTCTCAAACATTCTAATTCCTTCTCCAAAGTGTACCCTTCTTGCTTTCTCTTTTTTTTTTGCACTCACTGAAACCTACTTTTCCCCCTCCCCTCTCATCCTGTCCATTTTCAAACTACTTCTAAATTTTTGCTTCATTTCTTCTTTAATTCTTCTGTCAATTACCAAACTGCTCTGGCAATTACTCTAGGCTCCCTATTTCCCATCGTTGCTTCCACAGGATTACTCTCACCCACTTTTTTCAATTTGCTACCTCTGACCTATTATTATTTCTCCTCTGCTGTACCTCTCTAAGCTCACGTCATGTACTTTGTCTCAGTCTTACAATCTTTCTTTTCCATCAGCACAATTTCCATGTCACATCTATTGTCAGTGCTACTACTTCTGTTAACTAACATTTACCTTTATTTACCACTTCCTAGACCCTAATCTGTTGGCTTATGTTTTTCACTACAAAGCTAGTCCTGAATTATTTTACCTACTTATCTGAAAATCTTATCTATAATTATTCAATATAGTAACTCTTGCAATTATCTGCTACTTTGATGTGTTTCAAATGCAATTATACACCTGTTATATTTTTTTCACTGCTGCCTTTTTGTTTTTCTTCTTTTCCCTTACTTTGTAAGAGTATGTATTCAAACACTTTGTATATATTATTGTACTCTATTACTAGTAAGTTTGTTATGCTAAGGTTGCGTGTACCCATTCTATACTGTTTCAGTTTTGACATTTTTATTGTTTGTCATGTTAATTGTTGGAGCTTTTCTCCCTGGACCTCCACTGAAAAGGTACTAATTATTCTCAGCCCAGTGGATAATCCTGGTAAACAAATGTAAAATAAATAAATATAAAAAAGAAGCTCCTGGAAATATTCATACCATCTGCCTTTAACGTCCTGTATGCTCATGAGCAAGTTGTTGCTGCTGTGCTTTAGTAAGGGTGTCTATCTTCTTTAGCTTTCTGTCTTTGCCTTCTAATCTGATATAGTTTCCTTGTGCTATCTGCTGAGATACTTTCCAGAAACTAGTAGAGTGACCATAATGCCATTTTCTTTTCTATATCAACTGCTTTGTTAGCATCTTTGTAAGCTAATCAGTCAGTATTCTGTGTTAGCCTGATCCATATTCTCTATCATACATTTTTTCTGCACTCCTTCTTTCTTTCTTTTATTGACTTCCTGGCCCTTTGTATTCCAGCACCAGCTTTACTTATGTACCTTATTTCAGTAACCTAGCTTGGCCACATATCTGTTCTATACTCCTCACACATGCTTTTTTGAGGCACTGGCATTCTTCTTTAAATCCACTTATTTTCTCTCTTCTTCCTGAAGTGCTAGAGCACTAAGTATTTCCTTAAACTCTTGTCAATATTCACAAGTCAATGTCCAGGTCTTCAGCCTAGTGTCTGTTGGTAAAAAAGAAAAAAATGACCACCGCCAAAAGTACAAGCGAGACAGTATTTAATAAAACTAAGTGCTTTCACCCAACTTTGCACTGGGCTTCATCAGAGTAAAACAATGTTCTGTAATAGCCCATTTAAATACCATTTAGCCATATGACCAACTCAATTAAAAAATATTTGAGACTTGTTCATCCACATAAATAACATTACAAAAATATATAAATCCTATGTTAACAATTCAAAACATTAAATACATTGACCAAAACCCAAAACTTCTTATTTCTATACTTGTTATTTAAACTGGAGAGCTTAATAAAACATATATCCTACCTACTTATAACATAGTATATTATAGTATATTATATGTATACTACTATGCATACTATATTAAGGAATTTGGCCTTGTGTGTTTAGGGAGGAGGGCTATTTGCATTTACATTTAGATTGGGTCTGCAACAATAGGTAGAAATATTTGATGGGACTGCTGCAAAGTCAAACTCTGCCTTGATGGGACTGCTGCATATCCGCAAGTCAAGCTCCACTCGAGTAACCCGCACTCGTGACCTCAACCTGGTCTGTGACATCAACAGGACTTGTTGGCAGGGCAGATTTGTGTCCCAGAGGCTCACTCTTCTGTGGAATAAACTCCCACTCCACGTCAAGCAGAGTACCTCATTATCCCTTTTCAAGCACAACCTGGATAAGTGGATGGGAAACAGAAAATACATCCCTGAGATTCCACCTGTGTCTCTGCTGGACAGGGACTTTGTGTGCTGACTTGTCTAAACAAGGGCTAAACTCTTAGCTAGGCTTATAAGGGCCTCAGGGCTAGTAGTCTAGTATCTTCTTATGATCCTATGATCCTATGATAATGGCTGGGATATTACAAAGTAACTCCTGGAGTTGCACCAAAGTCCCTTATGGACAGAGGCAGTCAGTAAAAGTTGTCAAAACCCTGCTTGCTGACTCTTGTTATCCTTCCTCTAGGGATAGAAAATTGGGTAAAATCTAGGTAAAACTAGCAAGGCTTGTAAGGTCTCTTGATTTGTTAGCATAGTAATCTCATATGATCCTATAAACCCATGTGCTTTCTGCACCATTTCTACTTCAGATGTTAATAGTACATACACCAATGCTGGGTCATGCTGCTTACTTCCACATCTGCTATCTGCACAATTTCTGATGTCATTGGTATGCGCACCGATGTTAGGTCACACCTGCTTACATGTGCAGACATGAGCTGTCTGCACTATTTCTACTTCAGATGTTAATGGTATGCACACCATTGTTGGGTCATGCCTGCTTATTTCTACATGAGCCTTCTGCACCATTTCTGCTTCAGATGTTAGTGGTATGCACACCAATTTTGGGTCACAACTGCTTACTTCCACATGTGCTGTCGGCACTATTAATACTTTGTTAACAGTATGTACACCAATTGTGGATCATGTCTGATTATTTTCATATGTGCTATGTGCACCATTTCTACTTCAGATGTTAATAGTATGCACACCAATGTTGCATCACACCTGCTTACTTCCATATGTATTGCCTGTACCATAAGCTACTTTTTTCCCCTAAAGTGCCACGAGCACTAGCCTCATAAAAAGCGAGTGTTAGTGACACTAGCTGCAGAAAAAGTCAGACATTCTTACAAAATACAGCCATTTCAGAACCAAATGTCTTTTTTTCTCATGTGTATATTGTTATCACAGGTCATTGATCAAGGTTAGTCCTGCAAATTTTAGTATTCATGAGAAGGATCTTAGACTTCAGTAGATGATTGAAAATCACTGCAAAAAAATAGGTTGCATGTATTTAATGTATGCACATCACTTTTATAATTTTATAGCTAAGTAACTTTTTTCTTGCATGACTGAATCATATTATTTTTGCTTTATATAGCATTTAGCATACTTTTTTAGTGACAGGTGCTTTGATTTAAGGTGACGGAGATGTTGTTTAAATTACAGGTTTGCCTACTAAATGGCATATAATCTCATTATGATGACATTGATAAACAACCACATAGTATGTTTTAGGACATGGCTTATATTGCCCTACATTGTCATTTTATGAAAGCAAGCATTCTGTTTTCTAGGTAGAACCAAAGTGGAATTTGTCTGCTGCAGTCATTTACTGCTGAACAAAAGGTACAGAGACAGGCCAAAGAGTCCCTGCACTTTTATCTGACTGACAATCATCTTCACCGAGGGAAAGAAATTAGCACAGAAAGCATGCTGTGGAGAGTCTTGTTAGCTTCAAAACTGTTGACATGACACAGATGTGTCACCAGATTCAAGGTGTGAATAAAATAACAGATGTCTACCTGATTCTCATCAACAAGTGCACTGACTATATTTTCTTTGTGCTCTATAAATGAAGAGCTGAACACACAAAGCCAATCCATCTGTCCAAGGCAGCAGTCCATCTTGAAAAAATGCCTTCTTATAAAGTAACTGTGATCTATGCCATTGTTAACTGCATAGAAAAATGTTCTTAAGAAACCAAAGAATGAAAAAAATGACCTGTGAGAGAGAGAAAGCAGGTGGAATAAAGTAGAACAAGTTAGCGTTTGCATAAATCAGATGTTAAAGCAGCGGGAGTTACATATCACTTTGTCAGAAGATCTGGAGGAAGATGATAAAGAAATGCAACATTCCTGTACTTTTACGTAAAAAATGCAAATAAAAAAATTTATTTTGCATTTCAACTGCCTAATGTTTGTAATATAACATCAGTTTTCTTCAACATTTAATATTAATAATAATACTTGTGCAGTAACCCTTTCAAATCTCCAAATAATCATTTCACAAATTGAATGTATTTGATGTATTCTGTTATGGCTGTATTTGCTGCTGAAGCTATCTCTGAACTGAAACCAGACTGAGTATTACAGACTCAGGTTAGTGCTCAGGTTTCAGAGACTGTGTAAGTGCTTGGATGTGCAGAAAAGGTTTCCCATGTTTTGAAGAAGCTGAAAATATTAGTACTGTGAGATATTATGACATATATCTATAGACAGAGAGAGAGAGAGAGAGGTTTTCATCCTCCCAGTCCAATAACCTTTGTAGCATATATAGCACATAACATAAACCTAGTATACAAAGTAGCACACACTGGCACTTTAAATTCAGTGCATAATGCATCTACTAAATCTACTAATGTTCATGAATGTTAGTTTGATCCAGAATTTTTAGAGCATGAAAGACGGAGACTGAGGCTGCAATGCACTTGGACAAAACTGCATCTTTTAGTCAAACTGTTGAACTGGAAACTAATTGAAACTATTATTTAGTGCACTAAACAGAACATTCATGTAAGAAGAACAATTTCTTGTCCAATGATATTTCTGCAATATCTATATTTAGTTATCTATTTAATTAATTATTTTTAAGTAAGTAGACTGATCCATGTACCATTTTCAGAAATTACCTAATTTAAAAAGGCAGCAACGACTTACATAAAATTTACATGAAAGATTGCATATAATAGTGCAACACAAAGGGTAATACTGATATGAAACATTAACATGAAAAACAAACAGTTATGGCACTTTGTAGTATGTAAACTTTGTTTTGAGACAGTCTGGTCAATTGTATATTGTACATTGTAATTTAACTCTGTCTTCAGTTTCTCTTGGAGCTTTTCTTCTTGGGTCTCTGCTGAAAAAGCGCTAATTTGCCCAGTCAGATTAACCCGGTCAACAAATGTTAAATAAATAAAAATAAAAATAAATAAATAAAGTACAGCTCAAGTCAGAAAGCACTCAGTGTAGCCAGAGTCATAATAACTGTAGTAGTTTCTGCCCCTAATCCATACCTTGCAATGACAATGATGTCTTTGTATATGGATGGGCTATGCAGTCTAGTCTGATTAGTGATCCCGAAGACTTTTTCAGGCTGTAAATGTGAGGCTGCAATACAGTACTTTGCTGATAATGTTTACTGGATTAGGTATGAGGCCATCACTAAGTTTCCTTTACAGCTTGCAAGAACTGCACTGACAGTTGCTCAGCTGTTTTGGAATCAGTTTCTGTACATCAGCAAGAAAGTGTGCATGGATGTGATTTTTTATTTGCATTCTGATCATGGGGTTATCAGGCTGGTAATGCTGTGCCTGCAATCTTTGGCCCTCATTTATATAGTATATTGCCTCATTTTCTATGCTACCCAGTACATTCTAACGTCATTAAAGGAAGCGATTATGATGCACACACGTTAAAAGTCATAGTTATATCCACAAAAGCTGGAGACAGTTGCAACGTCAAACATTCCACTGTTATAGAGAAAGATGCAAGTCCAGCTAAAGTCATATGTATCTTCACATGGTCACTTAAATTCAGTATAGACTTAGATTTTGGTAGAATTTAATTTCTCTTTACCATTACTATCAGTTATGCAGAAAATCTGTTTAATTTTTCCACTCATTTTATTTTTATTTAAAGAACAGCACGATCAATCAATAGGCCATAGTTATTTACATGATAGTTATTTGCAGTGTTTCCAGTTCTTTAGTTGTCAAAATCTGCTGTTCATCCATACATTGATTTTAAGTAACAATTTTGTTTTCTTGATTTTGTGTTGTTTAACAGTTGTTAGTGCATGGTTTTGGTGAACTGACTATGTTCTCTGCATAGTTGCCTGATGCATGCATCATTCAGTGCATCAGAAATGTTTTTGTGTCATTTACATATCAATCTTAGCAAGTCAAGCTGCAAGTAAACATCATCAGGTGACATGTGTCGGTAGAAGAGCCAAAATGTTTTTAGCCAGGATGTCAGCTATGTCAGAAAGACACACTTATGACTACATCTTCTGGAGCTACCTTTTAAATAAAATGACCATGTGTAAGAAATGTACCCTTTAAACACTGCCTTTAGGGTTTTTAAAGCACTACCACAGTTAAAAACAGATGAGTGAGAGTGAAATGTCATATAGTTATAGAGAATTTAGCATAAATGACCTACAGACAATATCACAGTTCAAAATTATATTTTTCTGCCAGAGATTTCTACTTAAGTATAATAAAATTAACTCACATTTGGAGTGTGGTCACTTTTGGGTTCTCTGTGAATGTTGTGAAATCTCTTGCCTGCTAGATGTTGTAGGAATACATTAACCTGAAAAAGACCGACATTTTGTTTGGGTTTATTGTAACATGCAAGGCATACTGGATATTTTTGATTCACATTACTAATATGCAAAGTGCTTTATTGCCATACAGACCAAGCTGATTAATACAAGAAACCTTTGTCTCTTGATGTGTTCACCTATATTGTGTTGCTAAGGAAGCACTTGAGCAATCAGCAGCAGCTGCCATGTAGTCACTCATTGGGCTGTAATTATACTACAGGTGCAGAAAAAACACTGCTTAGGTCCACTGCTCTTCACAAACTCAGTCTCAAGTCAGCTAGAGAAATAAAGAGGCTTCTATAAGTGGTCTCATACATGTGTTAGCTACTTGTCTATTGCTAAAGATTTTCTGGAGAAGGTTATGGATGAACAGGAAATACTGGCTGTTGAAGTGCAGTGAATTACAACAACCTCCACCACCTTTTCTTTATATTAATTCTATTTTAGGAGAGGTGGTAGTACCTTTAAACTAGTTTGTTCAGGTTAACATGTATGTCCTTCCTACTCTCAAAGTATTCATTTGTAAAATGTCTCTTCTCAAATAGGCTGGTTAGATCTATTAAGACATTTTTTAGTATTGAGTCCACATGAGCTAAGTACCACAATTCACAGAATATGTAGAATTTGCAGTGCTGACTGTCAGTCTTGTTTGAAGTCTGTGTAAAAGAGTCGTGTGTTAGTGCGACTGCATACATGAGTTAAAGTTGTTGATGCTCTTGTCCTGCCTGTTAGTGTTGATATGTATTTATATACATTTTAAGATTGATTTCTTTGTTTTGTTGTTGGTGGTTGATTTCTCTTGATTAGCACTGCTTTCAAGGCATGTAAGAAACAATGTTATTGTCACATAATGCACATTACTGAATATATGAAATAAATGATAGATGATCCCCGGGATTCATGAAGCTCGGCGCAAGGATGGCGGTAGGCTTGCGCCGACAGTGTGGCATGAAGATGGCACAGTAGTGCCAAATGCATATTAATGAAGGTGTGCTGCCGCCACAGCCACGTGCAAAGGAAAGGAGCGCGAGTGCATAGGGCATGTCAAAGTGCCGCACGGAGGCATGGAAATGGCAGCTGTCAATGTGCAACCTAAAATGCTTGCATATAACAAGTTGCAAGATAGTAATCACATCTGTCAGTGTCCGTGGATACTGAAATGTATGCAAAGCATGCAAGAAAGTTCCTGCGAACATAAAGTGAAGAAGCAAACACAAATGCACGGTAGGGAATAACGGGTCCCTATCCCGCGAACAAATGACATGGAAGACCATGTGGCCGTAGTCCAATGCAGTGTAGATAGCTATACCAAGTGGAAGTGAAATGGATCATATGTTAGCGAGCCGCCAGTAGGTACGTCCAGCCCAATGGTGAGGGTCACCAGCTGACCCATAATGTGAGGGAGGGTACACAGCTGGGCAGATGTGTCCATAACAAAATACACAATAAATGTAGATATCTAGCAACTGTATGTCCAAATCATATCCCACAAGGCATGTAATAGTCACATACAAAAGGTATGTCCATATTTCACATACCAAATGTGATAGGAAATAGAATAAGCATGTAAATAAAACAGAAGGAGAATATAAACAGCTACAACAATAAGGAAACATGTAGGCTGAAAGGAACAGTATTATCCATACTGTCGACTGTGGGGACGTGTTGTCCAGTACAGTCGGATATGTGTATGGAATATATCCCATCCTGGACATAGGAAAAGGTGGCATCCTACCAATGAGTAGAACAGGCTGCCAAAATCTGGAAATCAGCGGTACAAGCCGAACTTGTCAGGATGTGTCACAGTTGAACGGGTAGTACCCGGGTATACCAACCATGTAATGAAAGTTAAGTATGGGCGTGTACCTATGTGCGTGAGGTATAGCATGTGGAAAGCAAACATGGCAGGGTAGTCCACACAACCATACAGGTACCTGACACATGTAGGGTATTCAATGTGTTACTCTGGCCGTGTCATGGGCCAACAACCAAAGCAGTGATGTATGGGGTGTGAGGAATCTGTGTGTGTGGGGGGATGGGTAATGGTACAATCCTCCAAAGCGATACTGTGTCGTATGCAGAATAGGTGAACCGGAGGTGTATGAGGGAGCAGCGGGTGAAGCTGAAAGAAACACAAACACATGTATAAACAGCTGCAATACAACCAGACAGGCCATACTGTAGAACACAATCCCACAAACATATGAATATTGAAATGTGCGATACAAATGTATAGACATGTCACCGGCACATACCCACAGATTGGTCCTGATGGAACTGGCCATAACAAATGCAACACACCTGGATGCATAATGGACTACCCAGCATCCCCTCCACATCACACAACCTGCTCCCATACCTGAACGTCCACCAAATCCAGCCATACTTGGCCTACTGGTTTGGTGCAGCCACAGCTACACATAGTGACCACTACGCATATGTAGTAGGTAGTGTCACCCTAGGCAGTTGCAGGATTGCACACTATGTATCCCTTGAATGTAAAACCCCCAGCACATTTTTGTAACGCCAGAAAAATGTTCATTATTTCTCTTGTTGTGGATCGTTCCAATTTTTGGATATCCCTCATGGGATACATAACCTGTGTAAACATTAGAATGGAAGACATGAAGTCCAGTCCTGTAGATATCTAGACACAAGTTGGAATGTGCATTAGAGGTGCACGACACTGTCCAGTCCTAAATGGTCATGCATAACCTATTACCCAGGATCAAACACCTGCCTGTGATGCACGTGTCCTGACACGAATAAGCGGGAGAATATATTGCACACATTTGCATAGTGGCACATGGTATAAGGGTGATGAAGGCACTGACATAAACAGGATACCCCTGATCTACTGTGTGAGGGACAATTAATGTGTGTGTAGGTGTGACCTGACCAACAATGGTACAATGCCAAATGTCTTGTGACCGTAGGGAATAACTATGCACCATACTGCATGTAACAGTTGCCTAAAGCGGTCATGTCAGGATAGAATAAACGTAATTCATACAAGAAACAGGCAAACAACAAAAGTGCCAAAGGTATAAGGCTTACAGCTAGGAAACAAATGACTGTTCTAAACCTGCAGTGACCGTGGCTATGTGTTGGCCCAAACAATCTGGTGTCCGCAGTAGGGTTGTCATCTGTCCCGCTTTGCGAGGGATAGTCCATCGTTGGACAGTTGTGTCCTGACAAAAGACATTTCAAATGGCAAATGTCCTGGGATTGTAGGACATAATTATGTCCCATATGTTATGTAATAGTAGCAGAAAATAATTATTGCAGTATCTACAATACCTAAATGTTACAAGAAACAGAATAAGCAAATAAACTGCTACAACAATAGGCTTTTATGTAGGCAAATAAGTAAAGTTCTGTCCGTTGTACTGACCATGGGTATGTGTCGGCTTATGAAACCTGGTGTGTTCCGAAAATGTCCCATCTTGGCCATGTGAAAAGATGCCAACCCTAGTCACTGGAATACAGAACAACCCGTACATATGACAATGTCGACGATACCAATGGTCAGAGCATTCGCACAATAACTGGCCAGACCCTTAAAAACTCACAAAGCCAGTGCCCTTTGGGGGAAAGGTGTTGAATGAGAATGACTACTTACAACAATGAAGAGTACTAGATGCATTTAACTGCAGACAATTAGTAGTATTACGAATCTGTCAACATGTTCCAAGTTAATAGTACTAATATGGTAGAAGTGTCCGTGATTGTCCCTGAGTTGTCATAGCCTTGTCCCTGTCACTGTAGACATGAGTCCCCAAGTATCAGAGAGGTCCGTACACAGAAGTACACCAACCAACTGTCCCAGCTGTTGACTAGACTATTGCATACCTGTAGTGATTTCATAACAGATGTCCAGAATAATATTCATTGTATGTATAAATGAATGAAATAGTCAAATGGTAAGGGAAACCACTCCCCCCCCTAAATTATGTCGCGCCAACCCAATAATGTGGTCAGAGGTGCCCAAACACCTGCGTCTGTAAACACAGGTAGAATGTTAAACTTTGGACTAACTCTGTCCATGTGCTATGTCTGATCTTTGAACAGCGCCAGGGCAGTGCTAGTCACCAGTTGGCCGAGCCTAAACAAGGACCAGCACATGAAAACCCTGACAATTAAACACATGTATGTGCGAGGACTATAAGCGTAGGAGTTATGAATATCCTTGGAGTGAGTAGACTCGCAGCACGGGTCCAGAGCAGTAGGAAACAGGGAATGTCCTAATTGTAGTACTGTGGTTTTCCCAGCAGGAGAATGGATGCCTGCTGTGTAAGGGAAGCGGTGAGGCATATGTCAGAGTAGCTATGAACCATGGGTATACATATAAATGAGCCAGAACACCAATAGTGTAGTGGTTACAGCATCCACCCAACGTAAAGGCATTCCCAGTGCAAGTACGACTATAGCACATATTAATTGTGTAATGAATGCCTCTGTGCTGTAAAGCCAACATTTATACATGTAAAGGTGACCGCGTTCACATGGGTCCGTTAACCGGATTCCATCAAAGTGGTACTGTCATAAGGAATAAGGCACATGTAATCCTAAAGACGTGCCTGTAAACATATGTAACTCAGAATAAGTAGATGCAAGTGGGCCTGCGCGGGTGTACGCAGCTATTAGCATAGCAAATGTATGTTGTCTTCTACAGCTGTAACTTTCATATATATATATATATATATATATATATATATAGTTAGATAGATGTGTGTATAGAGAAATATCCACAGACATAACATAAATATGCAATAATATAGCTACATATCTATCTATATATATATATATATATATATATATATATATATATATATATATATATATATATATATATATATATATATATATATATGTTAGGAACGCTGAAAGACGAAAGCAAACCTAAGGGTTGTGAAGGGAATCCAGAGCAAGTTAGGAATTATGAAGTGCTCGCAGCGTATGTCACATAAAGCTGCACAAGTGTGGGTAGAGCACCACTCTCCACACCAGAGGCAGGGCTATACCAGTGGCCATAACATCGTTGAAGTGCTACATCAACATTGTAAACAGACGGAATGTAGGACATGTTGCGACCACCTACACTTGTAACCTGCAAATCGTTTGTAATCCATAACACAAGGAAAGGCACGTATGTGCAAATATGAATGGATGGTGAGCCTGTGAATACACAAGGTGGTACAAAATGTGTGTAGGGCCCCAACGCTCATGAGAGGGCAATGTGTAAAGGTGTGTCATGGCTGCGATATCAGGTGTATAATGTCTGTTATGCAGGGAAACTCAACACAGGTGTGCAGGAGAAACCATGGATATGCGAGTATGGACACAGGAGTGATAGGGTATGTTGCGCTGGGTGCAATGGGGCAGCCCATGGAGGTCAGCTAGTACGTAGTTGCGATTCCCAGATAGAGTGTCATTTGTATGGAGACATGCGTGAATGGGCGTATCATTGTCAGACGTTGTGCATCAGGTCTGGCAGCCCGGCACGTAAAACCTATATGCCAACCATGAGCGGAACGGAGTTTTGCTGTGACAACCACAAACCGGGAAAAGCAGAAATACACACCTACATGAAGACAACAATTTGTCGATGTACAGTCACAGTAACACAAACACACATCCTATCAACAGTAATAATTTGAATGTGTACAGTAACAAACACAGTAGCAGGAATAATAGGCTGTACAAGGAATAGGTGGAATGACACTATCACAACCCAGTTAGCAGCGGCACCCCAGACATGAAAAACTTGCAACATCTGTCCGCTGCATAACATGCAATATACTGAGCACAAGTTCACTGGAGTGAAGTGTCGGTGTCAGAATGACTAAGGCAATAGTATGCTGTTGAAGCAGGGATAAAACCAATACACATGTGTAAGTGTCCATGTCCAGGAAATGTATAGGTTAACGGATACACAGATGTATATATAGATAAAAACGTATATATACACATAGCTATAATAATTTACATACACAATATGGATATATATATATATATATATATATATATATATATATACACACACACACAAACACACACACAAGGATATACTACGGATATATATATATATATATATATATATATACACAAACAACAGGTAGTGATATATACACATACACACAAAACAAACTATATGTCAGTGTAGATATACACATTCACATAAATAGGTTACTTCACAGCAATTAGGGGTAACATATTTACAGCCCGGGCATTTGTGACTGGGAGGTCCAATAAAGAAATGTTGTACCCCCCACATCGCCCAGCTAGGCCGGACAGACATACAGACAGGCAATACAGATCAATACACTGCCGCTGTCCAAAACACCGGTAGGAAAGGACCAGTGGGAGAGTTCTGCAAGGTCTACACTTTAAACATGGATAACGGTGTCCCTTGCGGGACCCCAAAAATTCAGGTATGAAAGAATCTACCGACACTAATACGAGCAGGATGTAGGTGTACATGGAACAGTAGGTTGTGCAAGTGTGATAATACATGGGTTGACAAAACGTACGACATGTGTCCCAAGATGGGGAGAGTGGGCAATGTGTAGGGGTGTGCTCATACCCCAGCTGCGCTCGCAGTAAGTATTTGTCATGACTGCTGTAGAGGGGTGCCAGGTAGGTGGACCATGGGTATGCATTAATGGGCTTAAGTGTGCAGGTGCTGGTTGGCAGAGATGTAGTAGGCCCGCCCAGTGGAAGTCATTAATATTCCCATGTGGGCATAGCATACGCCTACACCTCCCAAACCTGAAGAGCACATCTACCGGATAGTTTGTAAACCATCGGGACATAGAGACCTACACAGTGCCGTGTACCCGATTAGCATGGACGTCCATAGTTATGTATCTGAATGTAACAAAGTCCAAATAAACACTGCCAGAACTACTGATATTAGGTGAACAGGTGGCGGAATACAGGTAATGACAGATGACAACATGTATGAGTCATAAGCAGCATGTACCTCGACAAACGTGAATGAATACATATGTTCTGTGACTGTGAATGTGTCTGGTTAATAGAACCAATCATCTAAATGTGTCCCGCAGGGTGTTATGCATTGTTCCTGATACGGTGTTCAGTCACACCCATTGGTATGTGAGTTCTGCTACTGACGGAAAGTGCATAAGTTGCTGACCACCTCAGGTAGATGATAGCATAATAGAAGAGGTTAAACACCCATACGCCTGCGAGGGACACACCCGTCTGGGCAGTTGTGTCTTGCAAAATGACAGTTATGGCACATGGCCTGTGCATACCTCTCAACTGTCCCTGATTTTCACGGACGTCCCTGATTTTGACTCAGATTTTAACTCTGTCCCTCTTAATCCCTCCTAAAACTAGTGACTTTTGGAGGAAAGGTGGTGAATTACACTTAATGAATAATGACAATAATTAAGAGTTATAAACATCTTTTACTTCAGAAAATGTGTATTAATTCATATGCTCTGATTCTGTCAATGTTTCAAGTTAATAGCACTAATATTTTAAAAGTGTCCCTGATTGTCCCTGAATTTTTCCTGACTTGTCCCTGATTCTGTTGAGATTTGTCCCCAATTGGTTGAGAGGTCTGGGCCTGTGAGTTCGGGAATGGAGGCTATATAGTGTGTGTAGTGGTGTCAGACATCAATTTGTTGTATCAGTAACAGCTACATGTAATAGGAAACAGTATTATCAATTATAATGCTACATGAATAACCTTAACGTATGCAAACCGTGGAGGTTGTCCGTGTACTACTGGCTGTGGGTCAGACCTCTCAACCAATTGGGGACAAATTTCAACAGAATCACGGACAAGTCAAGAAAACACAAGGACAATCATGGACACATTTAAAATATTAGAGCTATTAACTGGAAACATTGACAGAATCAGAGCATATGAATTAATACACATTTTCTGAAGTAAAAGAAGTTTGTAACTCTTAATTATTGTCAGTATTCATTAAGTGTAATTCACCACCTTTCCTCCAAATGTCACTAGTTTTAGGAGGGATTAAGAGGGACAGAGTTAAAATTTGATTCAAAATCAGGGACGGCCCTGAAGATCAGGGACAGTTGAGAGGTATGCTGTGGGTATGTGTTGCCTCGACACATGTGATAGCTCTACATATAGGGTCTATAGGTCCGCCACCAGTCTGAACGGCCAAAGTGGAACCTGCTCTGTAGAACTGTCAGATGTACCAGGGCAGAACATACTTACAGCCATGCATAGTACTGAAATATACATATCGGAGCAAATCAAAGCGTAGTCTAGCAGCAGTATAGTTGCTTATGCTACTACATATGACATATCGACGTGTCAGGTATACAAGACCTGTAACAAGCAACCAGTACAGACACCTACAACATGAGAAGGTCCCCTAATCAGGACAGTTGCAATGGCTAGAGTATTGTCCATACCACTCAACTGTCCCTGAATGTCAGGTACGTCCCTGAGTTTGACTGAAAGTCTAACTGTGTCCTTCTTAATCCCTCCTAAATGTAGTGGCTGTTGAAGGAAAGGTGGTGAATTACACTTACTGACTAATGACAATAAGTAAGAGTTATAAACAACTGTTACTTCAGAATATGTGTATTATGTCATATGCTCTGATTCTGTCAATGTGTCAAGTTAATAGCACTACTTTTGTAAAAGTGTCCCTGTTTTTCATGACCTGTCCCTGATTCTGCAGAAATGTGTCCCCGATTGGTGGAGAGTTCTGGTATTGTCACATGTGATGTGTGATGAGGGACTGTCCCATGCAAAGTGGGAAAGGTGTCACTCCTACAGTCTCCCATCGTGCAATCTGAAAGGTGGTCAACGTGCAGTTGGTATGCGGTAGCATGACTCGGCAGACAGCTGCGTTAACAAACTCAAGTCACATGTCAGCATTGCAGAGTATCGGTTCCCATGTATCAGGCAGATGGGAGCAGATCGTATGAGGAACACGCATATAATATGATTACGTCACTGGACAGGCCGCCGAGTCCATACAGTCGAACGGCTGCCGTCGCAAAATGGTTACACATACCCGATACTGTAGTCATGTAGTCCGATGTAATATGCATCACAAGGGATCGCACACACCCAGCGTGAGTGACAAATGTAAGCAGAAATGTCGGAGAGCGAGCGGCTGTAAGCGTGTTTGTCTACCAGTATGCCAGTAGTGCCCTGTCAAAGAAATGTGGAGTGTAAACGTGTATAAGGTGCTGTGACCAGAGGTCAGCAGTGCTTAACACTGTGCAAACCCACGCACAACAGCTCCCACCTGCTGGACTGTGCCTTACCCGGTTTGTATCCAAAGGCGTCGGCCTGTCCGCAAACAAAGAACCGCCCTATACACGTGATGGTAGAAGTACCCTGCGCACATAGCTCATGTGAATTAACAATAGACCATGGCATATGTACAGACAATAGACCGCAAACACCATACAGTGCAGACATCCAACAGTATAGCAATGTACTGGCAGATATGTCCGGACCACTGGTGTGTGCATGCCTGGCCATCCTGTGTTTCAGTGTGTGAGCATGCCCAGTATGACTGTTACGCATGTTGTAGACTGACAATACCGTCATGTGTGTGAGCATGCAAAGTATGGTCAACTGTATTGCATGTGTCACATGTCCAGATAGTTAGTACCGTGTTGCTGACCCTCCGTTCTACACAGACAGGTGACATGCTGTGTCTGCAGGGTAGCTAATGGTCATGTGGCATTGACAGTTGCTACATGTCTGTATAGCATGGGGACATGCAACCACAGTCCTACACAGCACCGTGGGTGGTGCACATGACTCTCACATGTGTAGGTGTGACGGGGGCACAGCCAACAGTTGTACACATCTGCTGCTACTGTACTGGTCTGCCGGGTACTCCATGTCAGTCTGTGGACCTACCTAAATTGCTGGTTGGAGGGATACCAGGGTACGTCAGTTCCCAGCATTAATTAACAGCACAGTGGTGTTGGACGTCCTATTACACATCCTACATCAAACAGCCTGGCCTGCTGTCATCTGTGTGTGTCATAGGGGGTTGGGGTCAGTCATTGGGCATATCCACAGGCCATCGTATATCATTTGTCTGTATTGGTCCACATCTGTCCAGCTGCATGGAACGTGTGTGGGCTGTATGGACACACATGATGGTCAGCCCATAATCTGCAGTGGGTAGGACACCCTGTGTACTACAGGCTACCATTGTGACCCCTGTATGTGCTACAGAGGTCATGGTGCCACTATGGATGTGTACTGTCTGCTGCCCTAACATTTGGCCACCACAGTCACTTGTATGCTCACATACATACCAGAGCAATGGGTAAGTACACAATCTAATACAACTGCCACTTGTTAGGTCAATAGACATACCCTGGTTGTGTTACAGACTTGAGGATGGTGCTGGAGTGCTGCCTATGTCGGATGCACACAGTGCACCTCCCATACATGGCCGAGCACAGGTACTGTCATGTTTGGCATCCATTGTACTGTGTGTGGGTCAGAGAGGGGAAATCCGTGGGTACCTACTGTGTCAGTGCATATGCCTTGTGTTGCCTCTTTGCCAAGGGCTGGTCATACTGTGCACGGGCTGTTGCCGACTGTGCCCTACTCAGGTAGTTCCTTCACCAAGTCACACTGTGCCTGTACAGGCCTTGGCAGTGGTGTTGGGCTGTGTGGCCCTGCCCCATGCTGTTCCTGCTGCAACTGTTACTGCAGGATAACATTGTGTAGCATAGCAAATAACATAACAACATGTATGCATGTAGCTTGTGACTACTGCAGAGCCCCAACAGATGTGTCCGGATACCAGAACTGTGAACCGAGCATCCCAAACACATGCACATGTATATGTCTTGCCTGTGCATCCGCCTCAGTATGGTGTGAGTGTTCAGGTGTGTGTGCATTGCTGATGGGTGTTATAAGCCACTACACCAGTGTTTACCTAGCATTCCCCCACTAGGAGACTGTAGGGGATGTCCACATAGGCATTGGTGTGCTACAGCTGTGTCAGACGCCATATATCGGACACATCACAGCTTCCAGGGCAGACAGCACACACATTCAATCTCATGCCCTGGCCATCACATAGGGCCTAGCTGTTGGAGGGTATGCCCCTGCACTGACTGTAGGCCCTACCCTGCTCCCTGGGTGGTGCTACGTGTGCAGGCTATAGCACCCAGTACCCCAGGGTACTCATCCATGTGGTTGAACAGATTCATATTGCTGGTCCACTAATCACGTGTGTGGAGGACCTGTATGTGCTCACTAGCATGTGTTGACATGGCATCTGTGAACTGGTGCAATACTCTGGATGCAGATGCCTGTGAGATACCCATGATATCCCCAGTTGTGCTGTGTGAGGTACCTGTGGCTAGTACACCTAGGACAACACATCCCATGGTATCCACTGTGATGCATTCCCCTCAGCCTGTCTGATGTGTTAGGCACAGGTCAACAAGCTGCTGTAGGAGGTCTCTGTCCACCCCATAGTGCTCCAACATCCCCAGCCCATGTAGACCCTGGTAAGTCACCCTCGGTCTATAAAGTCTTATGTCACCCCAGTAAGGGTTGTTCGGCAGCATACACATCCGCACTGCCCCAGCCTCCTGCACATGTTGGTATATGTTGCCTGCTGCAGCCCGTGTCATTTGGTTGGACTGTGTCATGAAATGTCCCTGCAGGTATACACCGGTGGTGTAGTGTGGATGAAACATGTGTGTATGCTGCTTGCTCACATTAATGTACTGTTCATGTGCGGGCTGGCCATGTCATCAGCTGATTGTGCTGATCAACACCTGTTTGTGCAGCCTGGACACCCTGACTACCCCACCACTGCTGTCATCCCTCCCAACATCACCAGGCAGGTATAGACACACCCCTAGCTTAGGTTTGCTAAGGCAGGAGCAGTCCCGAGGCACAGTTCTGCAATGTACGTGCAGTATGCCTGACCCCCCTCCCATGCTGTCAACTATATGCGAGACCTGCACCTGGCTGACTACACACATACACTCCAGGGACCAGCAGCACACCCTGGTGATAAATGTGATACACCATAGTCAACCTCATCTGCATAGTATAGTCTTCTAATGAATAGTTATATGACCCATACCGAACCTCCAACATATTAACCACTGCTCAGTGTCGCTCAGATCCTCACACAACTGGCAACAGGTGCCTTACCATCACCATATTCGATGTCCCATGGTCTGCCCAGCAACAAAATAACCGGTGTCTACATGACTACAACCTGTGGCCCTGCACACCACAGACGATGTGCATTAACACCACGCCATGGCAGATATACATAGATCCCAGGTTATCATGTACAGATCATCCGGCACAAATAGTCAATAGTGCTGATGTCCCCAGACATATGTTCACATCTATGTCCACCTCTACATCTACATATATCACATATATTATTTGTAGACATATATACATGGACATATATATATGTATATATACATACACACATATACATGTACACACATATGTAGATATGGCATTGATATCACAACAGCGAACCACATGACAGCAATGCATTAGACAGGAATGGAAAGGAAACTACATGTGCCACCTGCATCATGTAGTGTTGTTAATATCAAGGCACGTGTGTTATGTTGTGTCACATGGGTCAGACCATAGCAAGGGTAAGAGTAGGGCTGCTGACAGTTACTCACCAGACCTATTGGTGACTTTATGTGTTGACAACCCAGTGTCTTGGCAGAATATGCGGGCTGTGGACATTAAATAGGTCAGCAACAAAACAAACTGGACACATCCTGCAGCTAGCCACCCACAGATACCAACACATACGGTATAACTGCCAAACACACACCTGCCATGCCCTGGAATCGAGCATCTACCTGTCTAGTCTACCACACTACAGCATTATGCAGTAACAGAATGCGCTACCGAGTTCCTGCATCACCGCACTCCCACAGGCATACTTCTAGGTGGATGACATCATCCGCAAAGGCAAAGATGCCGATAGGGAATGTATGTGGTGTGAGCCATCTAAAAGCATTACTCTGTCCCCAGGCAGCTGGAAACACACACACACACACACACACACACACACCTGGCAGGGCTGGGAGTCAAACATACACCTAACTACCTTATCACACTACAGCATTACGCAGTTACAGAACGAGCTACCGAGATTACTGAACACAGCACTCCCAGAGGCATACTTCTAGGTGGGTGACATCATCCGCAAAGGCAAAGATGCTGATAGGGAATGTATGTGGTGTGAGCCATCTAAAAGCATTACTCTGTCCCCAGGCAGCTGGAAACACACACACACACACACACACACACACACACACACACACTTGGCAGGGCTGGGAGTCGAACATACACCTAACTACCTTATCACACTACAGCATTACGCAGTTACAGAATGCGCTACCAAGATTACTGAACACAGCACTCCCAGAGGCATACTTCTAGGTGGATGACATCATCCGCAAAGGCAAGGATGCCGATAGGGAATGTATAGAGAGTGAGCAGTCTGAAAGCATATTACTGTCCCAAGGTAGACATAGACAAACACACGGCAGTGGTGTGATCGGGGCAACTAAATATCTACAGAGCACTACAACAACACTACATAGATACGGGATGCGCCACAGACAGTACACCCTTCAAGACAGTCAACCAGTGTGTTCAATGTAGGCATCCATCGTGATGTTGAAAATGGACATCTGTTGCCTGGATGACCACCATCGCTATACAGGATGTCAATGGCCATGCCCATACACAGAGGCACATCACCAACACAAGGTGTCACTGGGCATGGCCACACAATTAGTATCACACGTCCATTTGGAATGTAGTGTGTGTCCATCTACACAATGGTGTACTGGGCATGATCACATACTTAGCAGCTGCAAAGGACAGTCTTGCATGCACATGGATTCTAAACACGGAAGGGGCAGTTTGGAATGTACTGTGTGTCCATCTACACAACGGCATACTGGGCATGCTCACACACTTAGCAGTTGCAAAGGGCCATCTTGCATGCACACGGATTCTAAACACAGAAGGGCGCAGTTTGGAATGTACTGTGTGTCCATCTACACAATGGCGTACTGGGCATGCTCACACACTTAGCAGTTGCAAAGGGCCATCTTGCATGCACACGGATTCTAAACATGGAAGGGCACAGTATGGTGTTACTGTCCCCACGTACATGAATGCCACTCACATGTACTGACCAGTACACACTCAGGAGCCATCACAGATGTCTCAGGTGCAGATCACAGAGGTACACACTGCAGTCTACAATGTAGCCCTCAGACATCACCATGTCGTTGGACCAGCAATACACAGCCATACATTACCACAACACCGTGTGACTCATGACCAGTGGACTGTACATAGGTCTACAGCAACTGTGCAGACTACACATGTACCGACAGGGTTCCATCATGTGTTATGCATTGCAATGATACCACTGTAATAACCAGGTCGGCTCTACACATACCAGGGGCCCTGGGTCTTACACAGCTGTGACAGATGACTGTCGCTGTACACCAAAGAACACACATGTTTGGATATGACATACATGTAATCGCAGTGGATATGTGCATGGACCACACACACAACACATATGTACATAGCATAGCTTTTGCTGTCCTCCATGCAGACAAGTGGCTACAGCAATCACACGCACGCAAATGGAAGGTGGGTCCATGGCTGTTGAATGCTAACAGTACATGAGGTAGCAATGTTGACCGAGGACACATTCCCTCTGTACTAGTTACCCATGACACCCATCATATCATACAACAGTCCATGTGTTATGTATGTCATCACACATGTCCACCAATTGCAATGCATACAAACATGGCTACATGACAGGCATGTAGGACCAACACACATGTACAATTTGTAGTGTGCATGCAGCTACCATGCATGTGCAGTAGCTGATGTATGTAACTCATCTGTGCCTAACTACAACATGCAGTTGCAATGCAGCCCCATCATTGACACCTGTATATGGTGACATACTGACAGTACGGTAGGATGTACATCAGGTATGGATGGATGTGTGTACATAAAGTGGTGATCCACCTGTGCAGATGGATGTTTGCCGGGGACGGCTCACAGGTATGTCACATGCCATCCTACCATTACATGTGCAAACAGTACGCTATGTTACTGTTACTTGATGGTGAAGACATAAAACCTACACAGCGGTCAGGTGTTACTGACTGTATGTCACCTGACACCTGTAACACTTACATCCTCCCATGTGCATATAGCACCACAATTGCTGGACGTAGCGTTGGTACACATAATGCAGCCAATACTGCTGCATGTCTGTCAGATGTATCATCATATAGCAGGTGTATCATTCACAGTACTGCCATGTGTGTTTGCTTGTGTGACCATATATGCCACATATGGTGGGGATTACATCCCAATTGTTACACACCCCTGTACACTGTTGTAGAGATCTGTACATACTGCAGTGTGGAAAGCATGATGTAGGCAGGGTGGTGTGTGTATCACACACATCAGCTATCCGTATGTGTATGACATTTGTGGTCTCCACAGTGTGTGTGTGTGTGTGTGTGTGTGTGTGTGTGTGTGTGTGTGTGTGTATGTATGTATGGCTGTCTGGTGCATGGAGTGAGGGTGTATGCTACCATACAGAACACACAGGATCCCTAACCCCTCATGGTGATGCAGTCTACTACCCTGTTGATGCCATCGGTCTCAGCCATACTGGCTACCTGTACATGTTCTTTCTCTGTGTCGCGTCGTGTGGGTGCACAGTACTGTGAGGGTGATGACCACATAGGCAGGGGTCCTCACCTCAACACTATGGGGTGTGCATTATAGTGTTGTTGACCCCGTGAGTGTGGGCATGTTCCTGTAATGTGACAGGGTATTACTGCTACACAGTGAGGCCTCATGCTATCAGGTGGCCTCTAACGTTATCATCGGCCAGACCGCTGTGTACAACCCCTGCACCATGTCAACATACCTGTGATGTGACCTGGTATGGATGTCACGTCTCTAGCCACTGTAGCCTATTAAACTGCCCACATGCTTCTGGATCAGTATATGTGTGGACATCTGTGGTATGTTAGCCTTTCCAACAGTCAGGTTGAGGCTACGTATAGCATGCTGATATTGCCATACGTGCCTGTGAGTACTCCACAGTTACACATGGGAGACTGCAAACACTGCTACCTGTAGGCACATGCAAGTAGACCATAAGGAGGGAACCAGGGCATCATTACCAACATGCTGTTACTGTTGTTACCAAGACACATACTGTGAACATATAACAATGCATGCTAAACCTGTACTACATGGTATGTCTGGTGCATGTTAACAGTACACAACTAATGTAATATACACTTCTCACTATTCTTACACAACTAATGTAATATACACTTCTCTCACTATTCTTACACAACTAATGTAATATACACTTCTCTCACTATTCTGTTCACCCTGTGCATCAGACCATTTGAGCATGTCCCTGCACCGATGGTGTGGATGACAGGGATGTGGCACAGGCTTCATCATATGCACAGGGTGATAATGTTTGCCAGGGGCATAGGCTGCACCAATGGATGACATCATGTGTGTGGGTAAGGGCCGGTGATATGATTGGACATGTCTGTTCAGTATGCATGTGGGTGTTGTGGTGCCCTACAGATGTGTTTGCTGTGTGCGTGTATGTGTGCACACAGTTCTGCCTTTTGTGAGGCCTACACAGGGTATTATTGACAGCTCCAGATTGTACAGACCAGGTTGTACAGCTCACTGTGTCCGGCCATGGCCACGTGACCTGTGCCTGCCAGGGGTTGCACGGGCACTACCAGGCGGAGGTACAGATTGGCTACTGTCCAATGACACATGTCCACTGGAACCGTGTCCCCACTGGGAACATCCAGGGCCACATCCACATGGCCTGCTGTGTCCTGGTGTGGACAGCGCAGCACCAGCTGCACTGCTACTGCTACCAGCACTATGGGAGCGGGCATGTGAGGTGGCATGCTCACGCTGACCTGCACTAGGTGGTGTAGCTGGCCTACGTCCACGTGGCCTATGCCTCACTCCTACCAGATGTTCCAGCACAGACAGCTCACGCTTGCGGATTGCCATGCCACGGTCAAGGATTCCGACCATGTCACCCAATCGCCTGTCCAGAACATCAGCAATCTGCTGTTGAGCATTTGCCAATGCCTGGATGTTGTCATTTAGGGTACGGATAGCAGCCCTCTGCAGCCTCTGCCCTTCTCTGTTCTGCCATTCAGCACATGCCTGTGCCACCATTACAGTCTGGAACATGCGTCTGGTGATACCAGCTGCTGCGCTCTGTCCTGCAGGTGCATGTCTGCCAGAGGTCCTCCTACGAGCAGCACCAGCCACATGCCTGTGTGGCACATCTGCAGTCATTACACTGACACCATGGTGTGGAGACACACCTTCTGTAGCCACCACACATTCCTGTTCCATGCTAACAGACGCTGACTGTCCTTCCTCTATGGCCACTGGTGATGCGGTATGTGTTGGCAGCAGAACTGTGTGTGGGGAAGAGGGGGACATAGCTGGGATGGCAACCATTGGCACAGATTCAGCCCCTGACAACCCTGCCTGTACCTCATGCATATGTTCATCACTGCTAGTATCTGTGGGGACACTAACATCAGATGGACCGCAGGAGGGTAACACACCTACATCACCTGTGAATGCAAAGAAAGACTCTAAATTACAATAGACACACACACACACACACAGACACACACACACAGACACACACAGACACACCATGCATGTGATTTGACAGACGGCATGCAGCATGCCTGTGATACAGCAGACGGCATGCAGCTCAGACATTAATAGTGTTAGTTAGCATACCTCCCTGGGGTGCACACTACAGCAAGCAGGTGTCATATCAGTAGCCATGCAGTTCACACAATCATGGTAGTATGCATGCATCCCCGTGATACACCATGTGGACCAGAACAGGATAACAGTACACATGGCTGACGTGACCTTGACATGTAATCTGCTGACGTGTGCATTAACATGCATACATGTCTGACACAATGGTGTCCTGACACATGTACAGCGTCATAATGGGCATCACATTGCGGTGTTGTCTGTATGCCCTACAGATAGAATGCATGTTTAGCAAATGTGCATGAGCATGGAAGGGTAGTGTGAGCCATCTACATTGCTATACAGTGTGAAGTACAGACACTGTGCCATTGCATGGCATCATGAGGCATCTATATTGCTATACAGTGCATAATATGTACACATTGCATAGCCATAACTGCATGCATACCCATGACATAACTGTGGATTGTGACCCACGATGCTGAGGTGTATACACACCAAACCATGCTGTGTCATGTGACAGGTCACTGGAGGACCTACAGATGACACCCCTGCACAACTACTACAGAGTCTTAGCTGCCTGGCAACCATGTCCACACATAGCAGACTTGTCAATTCACCATGTCCCACATGACATTGATGTACCACACACACGAGGTGCACAGCTAATGGTGATGTCCTACAGCAGCAAGGGAAATGTACAGTATCTGTGGCCTGATGTGGTGTCAATGTCTGTGGAAGCTGTACAGGTGACTACTGTCATGCTATGACAGTTGTGATGTTCAACACATCTTATATGGTAGACTTCAGTGACACCTCCACTAGCTGTGCACAGGCTTTTAGGATGTCCAGTGTACCACATCAACTGTATAATCAGTCAACTAAGGCTATAATTGGACCATGTGTGGACAATGTGCAACAGGGTGTATACACATCACATCTACTGTGTGGCTACGTGTCTCTGGCCATCCCCATGGCCATGTGTGCACATGTGTTGGCCAAATGTGTGTGATGGCCATCTATCTCACATGTCTGTGTTGTCCCATATGACATACACCCATAGATGTCAGATATGTCACCATCCACAGGGCTATGCAGACAATGGGTTGTATGTTTGGTATGTGGGGTATGGGTTATGGGATAGTGTGACAATATTGCAGCCAGAACACTACGTGTCTGGGACATGTCAGATGGCACATCACAATGTGTGCACCCATTGCAGGGGCATATAACACAATGGTGACTCCTGTGGGCTGCCCATATCACAGCTCACTGTGTGGTACTGTTTGCATACCACATGTGTTGTTCCAATGTATAGTACATATGCCTACATTGTACAACACCTCCACCATTGTATGCACAGCTGTCCACACATGTAGCAATGACAAATACTGTGGTTTCATGTCGGTGTATCATTTTGTTTGTATATATTGCACATGGGTGGCCAGTGTGAATGATGGGTGATGCGACCTGTATATCGTGACTGGAACAAACATCAAGTGTACAAGTGTTAACTGGCCACATGGCGAATAGATCTATGCTTTAACATGCCTGATACTGATGACAGTCTCACCTGCAATGGACTGATGTCTGTGCGGCATGCCAGAGGTACCTGTATAGGGGTGACACAGCAGTTTGAACATTATCCATGACTGTATGACAGCCACAGGGTGCACTGTGCATGTTAACACATTCGCCTGTACAATAGCATATAGTATGCACATGTGTGCATACACAGGGTAGCATACTGTAGTATGCAGCATGTGTGTCAACATACCTTGCATATGATGTTACATTACATAATGTACAGTGACACATGCAACTAAATGGGATATAATAGCCATATGTGCAGTACTGACTTACCAGGCAACTCCAGGCTCATTGGTTGGGAGACACCCACCTCCACGATGGCAGCTAGTGTTTGTGGATGCTGTTCTGAGGGTGTCCCCAGACTGGCCAGTAGCTCCTCGGTGTGTGTGAGTGGGGGCTGGGTTGGTGGCCCACCACCTGTTCCACCTTGTTCCCTGGTGATTGCAGTGGCACGCTGTTTTGCATGTCATATCAGGTCCATGCAGTGTCTGCGCACCTGCTTGTATGTGCAGTTATGGCCACCCACATCATTCACCCTCCTGTGAAGATCCTGCCACAGGTCGTCACGCTGCTGGGCATGCTGTGGCACATGGCTGAACAACACCTCATAGTTCTCATGGAGGTACGGGATGAGGACATCATCCTCCTGGCGGCTGTATGGTGGCAGGCGTGTACGAGGCATTATCTGTAAGACATAATGATGGTGACAGGTCACAGTATCAGAGATGTACAGAGATACTGCTGCACATACATTTCTAGTAAATCTAGTACATCTGCACAGTTATCTTTGCAAATCATCATGACACTGACACGACTGACATGTTTGTGTCACACACATGTAACACCCGTTATGCATTGGATATCATCACCATATATGTGTGTCACCTCATTACATTGTTCATACTCCATGTGAATGCTGTCTTGATGTGGGCATGTCTGTTTGCCTGCACTGGTGTTCTTACCTATCAGCACATGCCTGGATGTGTCCACGGTAATGCTGTTGACCTTGATGCTGTGTATATGTCACATATCAACACATACACTGCCTTAATGGACTTGAGCAGTGACAATGCACACATACGCATGGAAACCTTTACATGCATGTGTTTTGCCATATACATCTACATGGCACTGTACAGCTGTTCAGCATCCTGCCACGGATCGCCTGTGTTGCACATGTGATAGACATGGGACAATGGCTAGTCGGACATCATTCGCAGGGATGGTTATCAACTATAGCATGTATGGGCAAGGTTTCCTAGCTGTATCCGACAGCCATTTTGCCACCGCGAGGTGCATCAGTGCCACATTACTGATCCAGACAGTTGATACTACATCTACCATGCAGCCATCACACCATGTATGACAGAGATGACATGTGCAGCTTTGATGGACAGGGTTGCATGGTATGGTGGGAGTATGTCACATGTATGGCACAGGGATCTGTCCAGCATGTGGCGATCCTAGTAGTAGGACGGTGGCTGTCCATGACGTATGTCTTTCAGATCAGGATATGGACATGTAGCATGTCCAACATCATAGTGTAGCACATGTCTTTATGCAAGGTAGACAGCATGCTGCATAGTGGAGGTGAGGATTGTGAAGGCTGGTATCGCCCATCCACGCATGGCCAATACCCCTTAAAGGTGATATGTGATCCAATATTGGTCACCCGAGTGCTGTGTATGCCTGTCCAATGATCTCCATGCTCATGGATGGCACCCTGTCATGACATGGGTACCTCGTATGACTACCTAAGTGGCCTGGAGATGTCACCAACTCAGGGAGGTGAACTGCACAGCACCATCCCTTACACAGTGTCCATAATGTTGACCGCAGCCTAGGTGGTAGTTAATGGGTACAGGGATATTCACCTAGCGGTGACAATGCTGATATCATCCATCAGAATGTGCACATATGTCACACACCTCACCCACAAAGCCCATTCTGTATGTTGTTCACAACACTGAGACAGCTATTGCTCATAGGTCATGGCCATTCACATCCTTACATACACAGATGCCTCACATTTGTCTGTGTGGTATGGGCTACAATGAGGGTGGAGTACAACACATTAACCCTGTTTTACTGTAGCTGGCACTGGTGTGATATGCACATGTCACTCTGGCACCTTTTGTAGTGTTGATTCTGTCAACAGTCCACTGGTAGAACACTCCTGTGACATACAAAGGTATATGTAGTCAAACATCCATACTGTCATGTACATCTGTACTGCTAACATCTACATTGATAATGGTTCATGGACTTGCAGACCATACTCAGCAGGGTTATAGTGTGGTGCCACCAATTATGACTGTCGTCACCACTTGTGGGTTGATATTATCCAACACCCTATCTGTATTGTATGTTCATGCTCAGCACTTGTTCAGAACTTGTGAGCACTTCATGAGCTACTGATTAATATAGCACCCATTCCACACCATTTCTCACAAGTACACTGTCTGTCCTTACATTTCCAGCTTGCTTACAGTACAACAGCTGTTGTACACACGTAACTCACATATCTTGTGAGACATGGTTGTATATACAGGCATGTCCAACTGTCACGTACCAGTGCTATTGCCTGTCTATATGATGAATATGTCATACATGTGGCAATAGAGCAATTGTCTCATGTACACAGTCAATGCTCACCTCCCAACATATGACACTACAGCCTGTGGGAGATGCACATATGCAGCCCTGCTGGGGGTAATGCTGTCACCAACCCTGACTGCACCTGACAATCATGTGGGGATGTGTAACATTTGCAACACACCCCACTCATCACATAGTCTCACAAGATCTCCACCACCACAGGCCACACATACGAGTACAACTTGTGCAGTACCTCTCCATACTCTGTGTAGGCACCAAAGGCAGCCCCCATCACCAAACACAACAACAATAACTTATAGCCCACAGACTCATGTGTGCCCATCACATACAGCCAATAGGGTGTTATAACATACACAACACACCTGTCATAGGTGACTCTGTAGGCGGTCACACTGATGTTCCACTCAGCAGGCTACACAAGGCGATAGTCATTTACATCTTGCTGTTGGGTAACTGGTTCTGCAACATAACCTATGCACCCATGCCACACCTCACCAGGTACAATTTGACTGTCATTCTCCATGTTAGTGTGACTGCCCTGAGATGCAACTTCACAGACTACGTGTGCAGGGACATGCAATAGCTCACCGGTCTTGTAGCCCTGAAGGTATGGGCCAAGCCCTGGGGAGCATTATGCATTCATCCGGACCTGATACCACTGTACAATGACTGACTGTGTCACTTCAACAGTTGCCTATGCTTCTGCTGTCATTCCACAGGCATCTGGTATCTGTCCGCTTTGACTGACATGGTCAACAAAACACGATGCTTTGGCACAGATGACCTGCACCTGTCAGCCCTGGGAGTACAGATAACATGTAAGGCTCTTGCTGCTTCTATACTGCCTGTCTTGCACAGTTTCCAATAACATTCACCACCAGAACGGGAACAGGCAAGCCAAACATGGGGTCATGTGACACAATGCTTGACATCTTCATCTCTGATGCACGCAGGCAAGGCACTCCTTATAATGGACCACTTCAATATCTCTGCAGTGACTGGGACCTGCCTCTAGGCTCTGCAGAGCACACCTGCAATGACAGGTTATACACAGACCATACCTTTCAGTCATGTAACCTGGACCGGCACACCCACGGCTGAGGTGTTCCCATATTCCACTATGTTGTACACACATCCTGGCTAGTTACTTAGCACAATGCATCAGAGGTGCTCCACGTGCAACTAACTGTGGCCAGAACTGCTATACACATTGTAACAAGCTATGGATTCAACAACATACCCCACAGTTACCAGACCTCATTTCTTGGTGTACTGGACAGTAGGGCTCAGACAGGTACTACTGATGTGAGACTGACACTACCCCACACTTAACTGGGATAGCCACTCATGTACCGACACATTAGGCCAATGCTGTCCGGGATTCATAACCTCCACTCGGCTGGATCAACCCATACACACCACCTCCAAGACCAACAATATCCTTGACATGGACACTACCAACATGTGACTGGTGTTCCACACCTGGGGTTATCCCCTCATTGGTGGATTCCGAACATATGCTAATCACCCTTGTTATCCACATCCCGGCACCACACCCTTCACGGCATACACAGTACAAGAGTACTACAATGCCTACTACAGACATCTTATGACAGCAGTAGTTAATGTCATGACACCCATGCAGATGGACAATGCACATACAAATGCTGAAACATACCCCAGTGCACTTCATTAGCACTTACACGACTGCATGGATCATGCTATTCCACACAGAGCCATGATGGTACCCACCAGATAATGGACGCCACTCTGGGGGTCCAGTTCCATGGACATAATTTACAACAACAGGTGGAGGCTGTTGCAAAGTGGAGTACAATCCCATGGGTGGGGTAGCTCACTGGTCAGCCTCAGTAGGGCTACAGGATCCCTCATCACATACTCCAAAACTAGCTACGTAAACATTACTGCAACACATTCCAGGGTGTACCACAAGGCATTATGGAGGTATGTCAGTAGTCAATGGCAATACCCACATCTGCTCTGACATACAACAGTTACTCAGGAACATTACAGAACCAGGTGATGTTGGCAACATGCTGGCGGATGGGTTCACTGCTAACATTACACCCTCTCACTCCCTACAGGGCCACAATCCATGCAGGAACATTGCGGTGTCCCTGCAGTCACACCTACACAGTACTAACCTGCACTCTATATGGCCTGGAACACTGGCCCCATGTGACCGTCCAACATCCCAGGCTGTGATTTACACAAACCTCTGAACGACATGTCTCCCCACTTGGCCACCATATTCAGTAATAGCCTTGTATCAGACATTGTGGCCCCTGAATGGCACACAGCAACAGTTATCACACTCCACACTGGTGGCTCCATAATGCACAAGGGGGACTATTGCCCTACATACCTGACTGGACTGTTCTGCAAGGCTATGGGGCACATCATCATGGAAGTCATTCACAGAGACATTGGTGGGCTCCGGTCCTTTGCTGCCACCCAGGTTGGACTTGTTAGGGCCATAGCATGGCTCCTACACCTGGTGGACTCCTTTCATACAGTTACCAGGGTAGTTGATGATGGTAAGGGGGTCCACACAGCCTACATTGTCCTCTCATTGCCTTTCAGCACCGTTCTCCATTCTGGTATTGACAAAATACACATCCACCTGCACATCAATCCCTATGTCTAAGGATGTTATGCAAAGTGACTCACAGACAGGACACACACTATGAGGGTAGCATACCATAGTACCTACTGTATTTCAGTTACAGTTGGCATACCACAGTCCTCAGTCATAGGGCCCCTCATGTTCGGTATATGCTTCCCTGAGGTACAGGCTAGCACAGAGGGACTTTCCCTGCCTAGCTTTACAGACAACTGCATACAAAGTGCCATGATTGATCCACCAGCTGATACTGACTCCCTCCATAAGGGTGTCACTGTGACGGATACCTGATATCAATATCATGGCCTCAAGCTGCATGACACAAGGTGCATGAACATCCCTTTGCATTACACCATTCACCCACTGACTATCACATAGGTGGTAGTCCCCTACATACATGTCACATTGTACGTGATCGTAGTACACACGTATGTTGCACCCACTCCTGTGATAACCATATTGCCACTGTGGCATGGATATCCTTCTATGTGGCCACACTTATCTGTACTGGGTTTGTAGCTGGAACATAGGCACCCATTGTACCTCTGAACTCCAGACGTATACACACATTCAAGGGTACAACACCCCATTTAGGGTGTACCTTACACAACAGCTACGGCTTTACATACCACAACATTAACACGCCATGACGTTTATTGAGCTCCAATGGTTGAAGTATGCGGCAGAACTACGGACACCACGTCTGTACACATTTGCATACTACATACTCAGGGGTGACCTCTGCTGAACAGACAGGGCCCATGTCCACAACAATATTAATGGATATACCCCACATAAGTGACATAAGCAAAAGCCACTGTGAGCAACATTCTCATGGATATGTGCACACAGGCAATGATGAGTGGGATGTGCTTGAGGGTTACATTCCCAAACCAGACACTCACCATGCTTTGGAACATGATTCCTATGTACATCACGCAGGGACACTCAGTAGCACTGTTCATGTGATACCTCACTTGGTGGATGGGAGACACATGTACGCCAGGGATCACTGCAGTGGCTGTACTGTGCAGAGGTGCAGGTAACACATGGCTCTGCTGTTCACAGACAGGACACTACCCTAGAGAGGTGCCGCTGGTGTGAACACTGTAGTTGTGCTTACACATAGACTTGCCAGACTGCATAGTACCCCACTATGAACCTGTGAAGCTATTACATGTCCTTTGTGCATGGTTAATTGAGTAGCCCTTCCATTTAGATTAGCTATCATGCTATTACAGTGTCCCGTGACTACAAGCCATATGTATCCTGTTATTGTATATTGTACATGCCAATAGATGATACCTTTGGTATGCATGATATGCCTGTTATGCTGTGTAGCATATCTGACATATCTACCTACAATACTGTACATTACACATATTTTACATAGTATCCCATAATGCAAAGCATACTTGCACAGCAGGACCACCTTAGACATGTCATTGTTGTTATATGCCCATACACATGCCTACTGTGACAGTATATCTACAGATACTATCCCCTGCTATGGCACTTTCTTGTTGGACATACCCTACCACTGACGGTGGGTGGTATGGAATTGTTCTGTTTAAAGCCCTCATGTAGCATCCCTTGTGGTGTCTGTGATGTTTACCTTGTGGCCCACTGCAGGACACACAATTTCTACAAGTGTTACTATGCTCAGCAAGACATCACTACATAAAAACCTTTTCCCACTTTATGCATTGCGGACACTTTTAATTAATACAAAACAGGCTATACATACACTAACATAATTAATACAAAACAGGCTATACATACACTTACATACCGAGTGTTCTACATACCTTGTTATTGTTCCAGACTTTCGTAACTATCTCTCTTACACTGTTTAAACAGTTCTATGGTATGAGCATACGGTTTGAATGTCTGGCAAGTCATCCTTATATACGTCGATACCTGTAACATGTGGTTTCCTGCCACCAGTTGGTGTTCCTGAGTGACTTACTACTTGCACATCAGCTGTGCAGCCACTCCATTTGCCAATTACATAGCAACAGTGGGGTATAATTCAATTCTCCACTTGGGCGTTGTCAATTTGCCCTACCTTCGGGGAGACGGCCTGTATTGTGTTTTGTTGTGTGTAATTGCAACTGCTATGTGTAGAGACACTTATAGTTTGGAATCATGTCCCCTGTGGATTGTGTGTGATGGCTAGAGTATGTGGTTCTACATGTGAGTGTACCTGTCATCCCAACCATCTGATAAGGGACTATTGCAAACAAAACTTGTAACATCGCCGTTTGTTCCATTATACAACGGCTACGATTTCACATGGCGCCTTTAAATGTGTCTCTCACAAGGTATGTTAACACTTCTGCAGATGTAATTGACTGACTGGATGTTTGTGCTGTAATTACAGTCTGTATTGCTATAGTTTCTAGTGTGGAGGATGTAGGTGGGTGTACGTAGCATATACAGGTTTGTGGGGCTTGCATTTCTACATATTCCATATATGTGTGTGGGCTCCTTCCCTAATTAAAGAGCTATCAGTTAGTAGACTTTTGTTAATGGATTATACATTGGGCCATTGTTAATTGGTTTCTATATAGTATGCAGGTGAGGTTGATACTTTCATACCTCCGGAATTACAGCAATATGTAAAGAGATGTTTCTAAATGACAGCTGTCCCATGTACTTCTGTCCAGATATTTGCAGTCATTGCAGTTGTGTTGGTAACTGAACCTCTTTGGCATGGCTTGCCACCTTTTCAAATGGCCATTGTGGGACACTTGCGGGACACACATCGGTGTTTACAGGCCAACACATACCCATGGTTAGTACGCAGGGTAGCACATACTTTTATCCTTAATACATACTTATTGTTGTGGGACTTTGGCTACTTATCATATTGCATGTAACCTTTACGTTTCTTACATACAGGCATAACTATTTAATGCATGTATTACATAATATATGGGACATAATAATGTCCTACAATCTCTGACAGTTGCCCTTTGTAATGTTTTATGTCAGGACATAACTGCCTAGGGAGGGTCTGTCCCTCCTAATGTGGGACAGGTGGTAACCGTATGCCTATGGCTAGCTATACCCACACCTACCGTAATGATCTACCTACGAGTTGGCACTAACAGACACACGATGCAGACACACACACACACACACACACACACACACACACACACACACACACACACATTACAGTCACAGGGAAATGCACATGGCACCCTCAACACACACATACACAGACTACGGCAATCACAAACACAGTTGAACACAGTACCTACGTGGACCGCAACACCGGCAGCGGTAACTAAATGTCCCTTCATATCATGATAATATTACTCATGGTTCTAGTGTTCCAGTACTGTGTTCTTTTGGTCTTTCAGCCTCGTGGTTAGGCGTGTCGGTATGTGACACATTCCATAGTTGTCGGTATCCTATTTATTTGTACCTCCAAGGTTTTATGAATGTCGTTGACCTATCTATATATTTGCAGATATCGGTGAATCCGTATATATCAACATATATCTCTCTATTACCCTTTCTATCTGTATTATACATATGTATATATATATATATATATATATATATATATATATATATATATATATATATATATATATATACATATAATCTAACAGGGAAAGTGACAGGCAAACTACACCTTTCATTGTGTACTTGTCGGTGTACACTGTTTCCTGGACTCCACATGTTTGTGTCTGAACCTGTCACATTACACACCTGCTGTAGGTACATATTGGCTACCATAGTGTTAGGTGATTGTATACATGATTGCGTGTTCTACTCCTGGCAGTGGTCATTTTACCCTTCAGAGCAGGCGCTATTAGTAGAGGGGTGAATAATGCTGGTTTCACCTGTTCTGGACATCATTGACCGTGATCTGTGCAATATTCAGAGAAGCTTAGCCCTGTTTCACGCATATCCGTATAGTCATATTTAAACAACGCTTACCAGCACTGAGCAATGCATATTCCCACTAACGTGTGCTAAACATGATCTGATGACCTGCATCCGACATGCATTATTCATGCCTTCGGGATTACGTTACATCCCTTTCAGGACGTGGGACCAGGAACATGCACGACGGTCACCGCATTTACCACTTGGCCATCTGGGATTTGTTCACGTGTTATAGCATTTTGTATGTGGAGTATACTACGGCTGTTACTCCATACTGCACTCATATGGGTAACTCAGTTTACATATGGATGAGTCCAATTAATGGCATGTCCATGTGATGTTTACTGGATGTGCTCCAGCATTGGGTATGTATATCACAGTGAGCTACACATGATACTGTGCTACACCTTCAAACGGCCGTAGGTGGAGCATACTGGGGTGAAGAATACCTGTCATTGGTACACCCCATGCCTTGACACAACATCCATGATTACATTATGTGGAGCCCCTCAATAACGCAGCAGAGAATCTGTGCAGAGTGTGTGTAGAGCAGTGCTTACACACATGTGATCCCGCGATTGCCTCTGCTCCACTGAGCGGCAGTTGGTTACTTGATGTTGTGGCAACAGCAGACACTGTTTGCCTTGTTTGGTGTATGGCCTCTGACAATTGGGCGTGTACCTACCGATGTACCTAGGAACCTATACACACAGCACCAACATATGCTGATAGGCGCATGTACTGTTCAGGTGTTGACATTCCTTGTTCCAATAGCTGTTGTGTGTGCAATGTTTGAGGGCTGCCTATGTAGGATTCACACAGTGGGCCACCTATACATTACAATTTACAGGTGGTCGTGTTTGTCTGCAATTCATTTTACTGTGTGTGCAGGTGGAGAGGTGTGTCAGTCCATAGGGGCCTACACTGTCAGAGTATGTGTTATACGTTCCCTCTTTGCCAAGGTATAGGCATATTGGGCATGCCTCTGTCTGCCTACTGGGGCTGGCACAGGATGTTCATGGTCTGAATCCCTCTGTGCCTGTGATGGCCTTGGCAATTGTGGTGGGTTATGAGGTTCTTCATCATTTTGTCCCTGCTGCAGCTGTTTCCACAGGATCATATTATGTAGCATGGCACATACTATTTAGATGTGGGCACACGTGCCTGGAGAGTACTGCAAGGCTCCACCAGATGTGTCCAAGCAACGGAACTGTGATTTCAGCATCCCAAACACACGCTCTATGATGATTCTGGTTTGTGTGTGTGCCTCATTATGGCATTCTTGCATGGTTGTGTGTGCATTTCTGATAGGAGTCATCATCCACTGCTCCAGTGCATAGCCAGCATCCCCCACAAGGTGGTCATGCGGGATGTCCCCCACTGACAAATACCTGATACAGCTGTGAGGCATGCCAGATATGGGAGTCATGGTAGCTTCCAGGGCTGCCAGCACACACATCCATGATAATGCCTTGGGCATTGCACATGACCTGGCAGTTGATGGAGTGGAATCCCTTGCATTTTATGTAGTTCCTACCATGTTCACCGGGTGGTGATTTGATATGTATGTGCATGCAGTCTATCACACCCAGTACCTCCGGGTAGTGTGCCACATGATGGAAGTGATGCATATTGCTGGCCAACTCCTCCTGAGTTTGGGGGAAGTAAATATGCTCATTGGCATGTGGTAACATGGCATCCAGGAACTGGTGTAGTACCCTGGATGCTGATGCCTATGGGATCCCCATTATATCTCCAGTTGGCCTTTGAAAGGTACCTGTTGCTAGTATTCGCAAGCTTACACATACCTTCGTGTCCACTGGGATGGGTTCCCCTCTGTTGTTTCTGGTTCTCAGGCGTGGCCGGCACAGCTCAACTATTTGCTGTAAGATGTCCCTGTACACCCTGTAATGCTCTACTATCTCTAGATCATGTAGCCCCTGGTAGGTTACCCTTGGTCTGAACACTCTTCTCCTCCTCTGGGGCCTGCGGTGGTTGTCGGCATCATCCTCCACAACACCGTCAGTCTCTAACACATGGTGATGAATCACAGCTATGGCAGCTCCCAACATGTACATTTTAAAAGTTCCCGTGTGTTTACACCTATGGTGCAGTGTTTGAGAATACACAGGTGTGAGTAGGGTGCTTTCACACTTTATACTATTGTGCTGTGAATACCGATGATGTCATAGGGTGTGTATGTACGATCGTAGCTATATTATGTGTTTTACTACAGGAACTACTATTGTGGTGCCTTTGGTGTTGAATTACATTTGGCTGCCGTGGATTACCTCTTGCCCTTCCCTTTACATTTCTTCACGTTTCAACTACCATTTTCTGGCATGCATCCAGCAGCCTGCTTTCATTTGTACTTTCCTAGACTTGGCTTATCTTGCGTAATGTGTTCTATTGCCGGTCTACTGTAGGTTTGCTTTGCTCTGCTATGACAGTTTTCCTTTCTTTGCAATCCAATGCCTCCCCTCCTTTCTTTGCAATCCAATGCCTCCCCTATCCTGTTTTACAGGTTTCTGTGAGCAGACTTGTCAGATGCCGTCAATTGCCCGCTGTGAGTTAATAGGTGTTAATTGCTCAGTTGTACTCCAATTACCCTACTGCGGCATTTCCTTCTTTTCTTCCCCTGACCTTCCTGTTTGTACTATTGTTCGCGGCGCGTGTATCTGCTTACCGGGTTTCGGGCATGTTTTCATCCCTGTACACATGCGCTTTCGGGCACCATATGTGCTTTCAGCTAAACGATTCTATACCTACCTCCCAACCCCTGTCCTGCAGCTTTGCTTAGCAACGGCCAGGCTAGATTTGCATTGCTCCAATGTGCTTACAGCTATGGTGGCACACCCCTCTGCTGATGTCATGCATACCTCTGAGTCATTCCTCGGTGTTATGGCGCTGCGCCGTATGGTACATCCTTAATCCGTCGGGACGTTTGCGATTCAGTATTACTTGCCTCATTTGCATGGCATTGACTACTAATTCATAGTTACCTCGCCAAACACTGTCACAGACCCTTAGGAACCCTTGCAGCTTGCTTGTGGTGTACCATGCATGCCATTGCGTATTATGGTGAAATCCTGATTTGTATTACATTGCGATTTTATGACATTTGTATATATTTTGTTTGTGTTCCAGTTTGCGCACACATGCCCTGCGGTTGTACTTTGCGTTACTGTGGACATGACATTAAATGTTGTTTTTTAGGTGTTGTGCATCTTTTCTTATGCCATTGGCTGTGTATTTAGCCATTGGCATATGTTAACTTTGTAATACATGAGTCTGGGCTGCTTCCATAGCTCCGATGTTCTGTTTGGGAAAATGTAAACAGTGTTTTTTGGTTTACATTTCCGTGGGCTTACACTACGCCTGCACCACTTCATGAATCGCTATATGCCTTCATTTGCATGGCGCGGCACTGCGCATGGGGTGATTAGCATACTTAAGCCGAGGGCTGCGCAGGTCTGGCATACGCCGGTAGTGCATGTGGGATTAGATCGTACCGGAATCGCTCGACCGCCATATTTGGCGTTATATCGCCTATGCTACGCCTGGCGCAAGCTTCATGAATCCCGGGGGATATTTCTGTGCAGTTTTCTGATGTGTAATATGTTCTACATGTCTCATACTGCAGCAATTGATGGAGGTACTGTTGAGCCAAAGCATGATGGCAACTGAATTAGAATATGTCTACTTATGATGTCTGTGTTTTTCATTGGAAGGATTATAAAATAGTTGTTTTTATTTTAAGTAACAAGTACACCCATAAACAGATGATGTTATTCTGTCTATAATATCAAAAGTTGAGCTACTTTGATGAAGGATTGTGGAGGAATTAAGGCACTTACAGAAAACCTGAAATGTCAACACTTCAAGTAGGAGATGTGACATAAAGGAAAGTAGATGCTTACAGGAAGATGTGGCTGCTGTGAAAAGCTTATAGAAATAGAGAGGCAGACAATTACTGCTGCAATTGTTACTGAAATAATGTGATTAGTAAAGCAAAAGGCTCTATGGGTGTTATATTGAGCAAACAAGAAAATACAGAAAACAGGATAAGAAGGGAGTCCCTGCATATTGCTGGACTGAAAGAAGGCCTGGTGGGGGATACTTTAGTCAAGTTTATTGAAGATGCTGTTATGCATTTTTAGAATGTGACTGTAACTTAGAATGGTACATAGGGCTCAAAGAGTAGGGCAGAGGATGAACATTTCAGATAAACCCTCCCAGCTAATAGTGAAATGTCATAATTATGTGATGTTGACTGGATTACCATGCAGGCAGCCTCAAGAAAGAGTTGATTTTAGAAGGCAATAAGGTGATATTGACTGATGATGTTTCAGAAGTTGTTTACTATCACAGACTTAAGCTATTCCCTGCAGTCTAGAAGTGGAGTACAGCTGGGACAATTGGAATTTATTTATTTATTTTTTGCATTCTTGAGAATGTCTTATTAGCAATACATAGTGTATTAGTATATTAAGTTGCAATAAGCAGTGGACTTCTAAGTGGATGTAGTGAAATATATGATCACTTGGTGGACTGCTGCTGGCCATAAATTTAGATATGCCAGGATCTGCCAAGAATCAGGAATAGCAGGCCAAAACATTGCCATTTCTGGTAATTATGTAGTTGTAGAGGAATGCAGTTGAAAAGGAACCAGAAGCAAAAGCAATAAAGTCTACGTTATTTAGTGAACTTCAAAATACATGATCTCTTTGTAGAAACATAGTCCAGGAAAATCTTTGGGGCAAATGCCATTTAAAATCATATGCTCCTGTAGGTCAGAATCAGAAGGAGAGAAGGCAGATGCACATGGTTTATTTGATACTTGTATAAAGAGATTAGTGGATTGGGAATGCTTGAATATGTCTTAAGAAGTCTAAATCTACAGCATATGTAGGTTAAAGTGGACAAAATGGATCTGGAAAAAAACACAGGTGTCCACAATGCTGATTGCACCACTCCAGAGGCTTATGTGTGATAAGAATGCAGGCTGCAGTATTAAATTCTGTGTTCTTAGTATAGTGAAATGCATTTCTTTCTTTCTTTCTTGTGTTTTTCTTGACTCCAAATTATTCTGCAGCTTGCACACTGAGTAACATCTGAAGACCGGCCATTTCCTGAAAAATTTAAGGGAAGGTAACTCAATATTTTCTCAAAAGAATTCCCTTCAACTCTGTTCATGATGGTAGCTGAGGAACCTGTGCCTAGTATGACATTGATTGATGCATCAAGTAAACTCTTCTTCTTTCCCTGAATGTTTTGATAGATGCTGCTCATAAAGGCATAGAGGATTATATTCACAGATTGTATTTTATATGTATCATATGTTGCTTTATACCACTTGTGACTGATGACTTCAAGGTAAGGTTAGCCATAAGAAGCAACTCAATGAGTGTGACTAACTGGAAGGGATGGAGGTATATTACAACAGAGTCAGCACTGAGCATAGTTACACTTTTAAGAATAACTAGTCATATACTAGGGTCAGTGCTAGTCTTCCAGCAGTTGTTTTCCTCTATGAAATGCATGACAGATCTACTTTGAAGGAGTTCATTTTGTGCATGTGTGGTGGCTGTAGCTGCTTTATTGATGGTGCACAACTCAGATTTCTGACTGTGAGAAAATAAAAGGTAATGGCCGTAAAAATGTATTTCACCTTTTTTTTCACAAAAATTAATAAATATATAAATGCATAATGGACAGGAATGTATTTCTGCTTGTTTCAGTCATGCACAGACTATCCCTTCAAAACCATTTCCATTATTGTTTAACTTTGAATAAGCAGCAGGAAGAGCCAATCACTTTCATTCACCAATT